>NC_135872.1:20328310-20628310 GCF_031162955.1 Sander vitreus | reverse complement strand
GCCGTGAATCAAGAGGAGCAGTGTCGGCCTCTGAGTGGTCTTCAAACAGAGCGCCACTTTAATGGGATCCTAGGGGCCCTACATATCATGGCTGGGGGTCGTACAGGGAAACGCCTGTTTCTCTAGGAAATAATGAGGTCATTCGGTGTATAATGAGGCAACTGATGCGAGGGGAGGAGGGGTAGCGAGACACAAGGGATTTCAGGTTCTACTCAACATCAATTTGTCCAAACAGGTTTTGGATTGCAATTTCTTTCCCTGTGTTTTCTCCCTCCTGCTACCTTCCTCCTCCTCCTCCTCCTACTGTCTTTAACACGCTGTAATTTTGTCGTGTCATCAGTACCAGCAGGGTGTGACAACCTGCTGCTTTTAATCATTCTCAATAAAGAGGGACTGTCTCTCTTTCCATCTCTCTGCCCCCCGCCCCCGTTCCCTCTGCAAGAGACAGACAAAATGGAGAAGAATGAAACATGTGCGTAACCTTTTCAAGGACAGCAGTGAGGATGGGGCTGTCCGACTAGAAAGCACTTTAGGAAAAGAAAACCACTGGTGCGGTTAATACAAAAAAGAAGAAGAGAGGGAAAATAGATGAGGGGGCCTGAAAGCCGACTATGATGACTTCTATATATAGCTGCTGCAGCGCGTGGTGAAGGCCTGCACCGCTAAGACGGCATGCTCTTCTAGCTAAAGGGATTTCACACAGAATATATGTGTGTCAGAGAGTGTGTGTTCACGCATGTATCTGCATGTGTGTGTGTTTATTAGGCCCAGAGATTACACTGAGCGCTGCTGCCGACAAGAGGAGAGAAAAAGAGGAGGAGGAGAGAGCCAAGTAGCTGCAGGAGCTGTGGCGTCCTTAATTACAAAGCAAACAACCACAGGCCTTATCCCTTACAGGATAAATGCTTATGTATTCCTCTGAAGGGCTATTATTACAAAACTTTTCTACTCAGCAATTTCCAATAATTAAATGTTACAAGGACCCATTTTTCTTGCCAGGATTGTATGGATTTTTTTAGGTTGAGTATTATTCAGCAAAGAAGACACCGTTTATTCTTCCAGGACTTTTTTTTTTACTTATTTAATTTTTCTTTAAGGAAACTAGGTTGCAAATTATCATATCTATTATCCCTCTAATAAATGAAGAGTGCAACACATACTACACCAACTATACTGCATGAGTAATGTGAGTGAGTAATCTTGTTACTATGAAATTGCATGAATAAAGAAAGCCATTCATTTTGGTTAATATTCAGTGAAAGTCAATATGCAACACATTTTATTTATAGTTTATTTTTCAATTAATGGAATAATCTATTTTTAGCCAGATACAATAGATCAAATGCTAGATTTGATGTAACTAATCCAAATTCAAGTTTCTTAATATTTATTGTATCCCGGCTGCTTTAGCATGCATACACTATAATATTATATTTCCCAGGAGCATGTATAAAAATGTATGTTTTTCTCCAGAATAATACTGCTACAGCAGGGTAGTTTTACATTAATGCAAGCATGTAGACTAGTGACACAGTCTGTGCCCATGATGAGTTAAGGGGCAAAAAAAAAAAAAAAACTGACTCCTCTGGCACCACCTACAGCCTGTAAAAATTTGCAAAAATCCACTTCTCCCTGTTCAGATGCTCCAATCATAGCCGGGGGGGGGGGGGTCTAACTGCGTGTCAATCACTGCTCATGCACACACATTCATTCTCCCTTGTGGGGGGAGGGGCTTAGAAGACAGTTTGGGCTTTAGCAGAAAGGGGGGGGAGGGACTGAGAAGTTGTCGATGCTCAAATTCTTTAAGTCCCGGATCTTCACAAGCCTACCTACGGCACCTTTAACTAGTTACGTTAACTACGTGTTTAAAAGTGCGACCGTTACCTTCCATAGAACCGTCATGTGATAAAAACTGCCATCGCGGTCACTTTAGGGTCACATTTTCTGTGCGGATTTAATACAACATTCATACGTGTCGTTTTGGGAGTAATTGGAAATCAAACTATTCTGTCGTTTAGGTATGACGATGTGTTGCACCAACAATTGTCCAACACTACCCATAGTTTCCAAACAACCACCACAGCCCATAACCCACTTTGGACACTTCCTAGTCTACACACCTTGGTGAGTTTGTGCATCTGTGTAAAAGTGGTTTTGTGGTGGCCCAAACAATAACCACAATATCTATTGTGAAGGTTGAAGAGCTTTTTGAGCTATTGGCTTACTTTTCAGGAAGAGAAATACAAACTCACTGGTCTCAGTTTTTCCTTTCTTTCTTTTTTAAGATTATTTTCTTGGGCATTTCTGCTATTAATCACCAGGACAGACATGAAAGGGGAGAGAGAGGGGTAAGAAACCGCCGCAGGTCGGATTCAAAGCCTCTGCGTCGAGGAATATACCTCTTCATACGGGCGCGCGCTCTACCAACATGAGCTACCCTAGCGCCCACCAGTCTCAGTTTTTGCACTAATTGAACTTAAATTTATTTCCACAACAGTGAGACATGGCTGCTGTTAATAACAATGCAACCAATGCAGGATATGCTATATGTGTAGCCAATGGGCACAACATTTGGGGAGCTTACTTCACTCCTGTCCCATCGAGACTGTGAATGGTGATGGAGGTAAATAAAAGCCTCTTGATTGTGAAATAATGAGTATGCCAGTTGATGCTTAGCAGTCGGCTGCTGCTGTCAGCAGGTTTTGAATCACTGAGAAAAGAAGTGGAACAGGGGAATTAAGGGAGCTATTAAAATTGCTATAAAGATTACCAACATGCCCACCTACCAAACACTTCACTTGATAAAAAGGAGATTGGTAGATAGGAGAGACATCCACTTGACACATTAGTTCATTATGCTCAGAGATAATATCATTAGAGCATTAACAAGGTTATATTTTCTGGGCTCACACCCACAGAGGTGAATGACAAGGAAATTGCCACAGCCTTAAAGTGAAGCCCTGGACTTGGCCTAGAAAATTATTGTGTAATTTCATTGTCAAATAAACATGCATGACACAAAACATAGACACACACTTTCAAAATCAATACCATACCCATGCCGCCCTGAGTTTACTTGTCAAAGTAACTCATTTACATTTTTACAGCTTTTCCACCCCAACCTACTGAATAATTCATGACTGGTCAGAAGTTTGGACGGCTTCACGATACCATCACCAGAACTACCAGAATGCCTTTATTTTAACATGTCTGTTTATCCTCAAATGTGACATGATTCAATGCACAATAGATCAATTATATGTAGAAATCCAGCATCGGCTTCAAGACATCTGGCTGCAGGACATCATTTGCTTACCAACACAAGACCCCGGATCTCTGGTTAAAGGTTAGTTATGTGGCTCATTATTTAGAAGCTCACTGTGCAAATATGTATGTTTATTTGTGTATTTGTGCATGTGATTGGAATTTGGACAAGACATTTCTCACTAAAGTTGTGAAGTACTAGTTTTTGCTGGCTCACAGCATAGATATGAATGCCAACTACTTGTTATTGGTAATATCCATGTTGGTGCTGAGGGGTTTGAGTCTGACAGGATTCCTCAAAACTAAGGCTACACTACTAGCAAGATACTGCCTTGTGTCCACAATTACTGGCGGTTTCCACATTTGGAGAAGGTGCCGCTATCTGTACCCTTGATTGAAAGGCATATTGGTAGGGTTGGGCATCGTTTGGATGTTAACGATTCCAATTCCGATTCTGCCTTTCGATTCCGGTTCTTATCGATTCCGGTTCTTATCGATTCTCGATTCCGATTCTTTGAAGGGTGGAGTTGAAACGGGTCACAAGCTTATTTTCACAAATAAGAGGAAAGTTTTATTTTGATTCAATGTTGGTTTGCAGTTTTACAGGGCTTTTTCAATGTAAAATAAAGCCACACTAGAGCGCTGCTTACTGTGCTCCAAGGCTGCAACACAACAAGCGCCTGGCCGCTTCGGAAACCAAAACTTGCGCATGTTAAACTGGGAAGCGATGATCGGATTTGAAACCAAATCCTCTAAACGATTCCAATAAAGAAACGATTCTACTGGAATCATAATTTTTCAAACAATTCCAAGTAGGAATCGGTTCTCGATGCCCAACCCTACATATAGGAAAACTGAAAGAATATTAAAGGCCCTGAAAACCTTATATTGAGCAATGGGGTCTGACAAGAACACATTTTGGGGCTTATTTCACATGAGAGATTTCTGTGTTTGTCCTTGGTTTTCTGGTTTGAAGTGGGCAGGGCTCAGTAGGGAAAAGGTGACAGGTCACATGACAGGTCACATATTTCTATTCACCAATCAGAGCACCAACCTACTCCGTCCTGATGACGTTAGCACATTAGCTGAGTTTTTAGCTGCTAGCAAAGTTGGTCTGTCTAGTCTCAGACCCCCATTTTTGTCCAGACTGAAATATCTCAACAAAAGCTATTCTAAAATGACTAAAATCCTATAAAACCAAACCAAGGCAAAACAGCAGCTGACAACCTACAAGTCAGTCAATTACACATTAAAAAGAGGTTTAACAGCAATCAATGTGCAATAACATTTATCTCAAGTAGTTATCATAACATATAATCTTGCTGATGGTTAAGTTATTCATACCTTAACACCATGTGCTCAGTAGACGAAGGGAGTACATCACTTCACTCCAGGCAGAGGAACTTGGGATCCCTGTCAGCCAGGCAGACACCAACAGAGCAGGCAGGCAGCAGACTGCATCAAAATGTGTAACTCAGTCATTTAAAAACAAAAAAAATACTTAAAAGCATAACACAAGTTTTCAATTCAATCACCTACCTAATAGTCACAGAGAGGGTCCCATGTGGTAACTGACAGGCAGAGACAAAACAAAGATGGCAGCCATCTCCATCTTCATCTTCTTCATCTTCATCTTCATCTTCTTCTTCTTCTTCTTCTTCTTCTTCTTCTTCTTCTTCTTCTTCTTCTTCTTCTTCTTCAGTTTTATTAGCGGGCTACAAACCAACGTTTAACGTGCATGCTGCCACCTACTGTACCGGAGTGTGTAATATCATGACTTAAAACAATCATTAAAACAAATGGATGTATTGCCATGCCATGTGGTAAAGATATCTATGGTGTCCAGAAGATGACTTCTAAATCCAAATTGTCCAGTGATATCTCAACTTCTACCAGATGGATTATCACAAAATTTTCAACAGACATGCATGGTTCCCAGACGATGTATTGTAATGATCTAGTGATCCCTGACTTTTCCTTTAGCGTTTCCATGAGGTTAATACTTTTGAAAAATGTTGTGAGGCTAACGTTGACAGATATAAAGTGCTTAGTGTTAAAATAATAAATAAATAATTTAATAGTAATTTAATAAAATAAGGGGTTAGCGAATAAATCAGATTGATAAAAGTCCTTATGGGTGTAGTAATAAAGATCTGTGTGTTATTTTTGTGAATGCATGTGCATGTATGCTTACCTTTGAAAGTACAACTCACTGCTTCCATCTAGGACACGTGTCAAACTCAAGTCTCAAATCCGGCCCGTCGCATATTTTGATCTGGCCCGCAAATCAACTTAGGTTCACAATACATTTTGGCCCGCCAAGTTGTGCGCCAAACCAAAAAGCTGGGATGTTGCAAACCACAATTACGCGTCAGTCAAAGCCGGATTTGGCAGACTTGCCGACTTTGAGACTCAGAAATTGCCACAGAAGCAGAGAGTTTTCAGGTTGTTGGCTGTGTGGTAGCCTACTTTAAAAAATGTAAACAGAATGCATTGTTTTGCTAAATTCTATTATGATTAAGGAACTTTTTTTGTTGATTTTTTAGGGCTTTATAAGGACCAAATTGTATGTGAAAGCACTATATGAGACATGCAAGTCAAATACATTTTACTTTTTCCGATAAAATAAAAGCATGTCAATAAACTATACATGTCTGGCCCCTGATGTGATTCTCATTTTCCAGTGTGGCCCTCATTGAAGTTGAGTTTGACACCCCTGATCTAGGACATGCACTTGTGGAAGTGTGTGTGTGTGTGTGTGTGTGTGTGTGTGTGTGTGTGTGTGTGTGTGTGTGTGTGTGTGTGTGTGTTTTGTGCTGTGTGTGGAGTTCACAGGCGCCAGACCAGAGTTACTGAGAGCGGTTAATGAGAAAGTTGGCAGAGTTATTAGCTGATCGCTGTAAGTCAGTGATCTGTGTGAGAGAGAATTAGGCTCCACACGTCCTGCACAACCTCACTGGAGCCAGGAGCTCAGTCTCAGGGAAGCTCATTATATTTAAATATGGCTGTCTGGAACAAATTGTAGACAAGATAGATATAAACTGCTATCGTGATGATGCTGCAATTCAAATGGTCAAGCGTGAATGTGTGTGTTGGAGTTCTGTGCATGTCTTTGTGTGTTCTGTGTGCATTAAAATGAAAAATGTAGAAGTACTTTGCCTAATCACCGCTTCACATTCAAATTTGATTATCTATAGCTGTAACAAGATGTTATTCACTGAAAGAGAAAACAGAAAGTGTCAGGAGACTAATTTTGGCAAAGCCCACTGGCAGTTCATTCTCATGCAGTTTATTTGGAGAAAAGAAATTTCACTCATATAACATGGGTGTTATAGTAGGCAGTCACTGAAACATAATAACATCATGTGCAAATGGCAGATAACTGAGCCTTTTTCAATATGCTTAATGTTATCTGCAGTATCAGTAATCTCCACTGGCATCATCAACTTGTAACACAACAAGCAGCCAAAAGTGACCAATTATTGAGACCTCCATGTGGTAACTAGCCCCAGTTTTTGACAAGGTGCACGAAGCCTGTGGGGTTGCTATGAAAAGCTGAGCCTAGACAAGAATTAAATACTTCACTTTGCACATACATATATACTTCACTTGCACATACATATAAACTGGTACTAACCACTTGCACATACATGCATACTTCACTTGCGCATACATATATACTTCACTTGCACCCACGTGCATAACATGTGTGAGTATGTATGTATGTGTGCATAAGTATTTACATATGTGCATGGGGTTGGTGGTTGGGGAGGATTGAGGAGCGCATCAATACAGGACTTTCAGTCAGGAGGTTTGGGGTTCAACCTCATATATTGGACATATATATATATATATATATATATATATATATATATATATATATATATATATATATATATATACTGACTATAATTTATTTTGGTCTGAAAGGGTTTTATGTTGAAATTTTTTTTCAAATGTTATTAAATGTGTTTAAAACATGTATTTACTCTTTATGTACTGTATCTGTTTCTTAGTTTTGTTTTTATACTTGTAACCTTTATGTATATATTGTGTATATATATATATATATATATATATATATATATATATATATATATATATTGTGTCAGCACTAGGAAAGTGTTTGTTTAAAATTTGTCTGAATAATCCTATAATGGATGGGCCATGTAAGTGGCCAGACACGAAAATAAACAATTCATTCATTCATTCATATATGCTCAAGTGAAGTATGCATGTACAGTATGTGCAAATGACGTATATATATATATATGCTGAAGTGAATTATTTATGTACAGTATGTACAAGTAAAGTATATATGTATTTGCAAGTGTTTAGTACCAGTATATATATGTGCAAGTGAAGTATGTATGTGCAAGTGTTTAGTACCAGTATATATGTATGTGTAGTAAAGTATTAAATTTTGGGCTAGGTAGCTTCTCATAGTTGCTATGTAGACTACGAAGCTATGCTGTAACCTCTTTAACACATGACTTTAAATCCAGCTTTAAGTGTCATTGTCGTTTTGACTTGTAGTTTCTTCTCACAAACTTATTTAATATATATTTTAGGAAAAACGATTGGTTAAAATAAAAATAAAGTTAAATAAAAGGGTTTTCCCTTAAAGGTATAATATGTAGGATTTTCCAAAAAAAACTAAAGAGCTAAACGCTGACAACACCAATCGACAAAAGTAACTTTTACCTTTTACCTTTAAGGCATTATGTTTCTCAATCAATTAACAACCAACAAAGCAGATCCACGGTCAGTTGGTAATTGAGCTTAGAGATCCTGGAATACAACATTGTTTTTAGGGTTAGGGATTGCTGAGAGCTCAATCGAAGGTCGTTTTACACAAGGTAATGCTCTGCTCTTGCACTAAGGCACAATAAAAGACTAAATCGCCCACTGAGATGGACATTTCCTTGCAGCGAGCAGTTATTATGTAAAATAAACATGGCCTTCTGCTTGGCTTTATGTAACACAGCGGTGAATCAGGAAGATGATGACAAACACCATTCTGGACACCGTATAAGCTGCCTTTCTGCAACTCTTCCTCTATGTTTCTGCTGCTTTTGCTATCTCTTTTTCCCCTTCTGATCATTTCTTCCCCTTCTGCCATGGCTTTTTCTCTTTCTTTTCCTCCTTCCTCTATCCTTCTCTCCTTTCTTGTACATAGCATCTCATTTAAAGTGCTCATATTATGCTTTTTGGCTTTTTCCCTTTCCTTTATTGTGTTATATATCTTATGTTATAGTCATATGTTATAGGTTTACAAAGTGAAAAAGCCCAAAGTCCACCCCAAAGGGACTTACCATCTTCCAGAGAAAACACTGTTCACAAACTGCTCCAAACAGCTCTATTGTAGTCCAGCCTTTATTTCCGTGACGAACGTGCATCACTTTGTAACACACGTTATAATGCTCGCCTAGCTGCTAGCGTGGTACTCCCTCATATTCTGCTTCTGACTGGCTAGCAGTGCTTACCTAGCTACTGCGCATGTGCGACTCCCAACAAAGATGGAACAGAAGTGCGATGTCTCACTCTGTAGCTAAAACAGAGAGCTCAACACACAGGGTGAAAAGAGGAGCTGCTGCAATGTGCAGTACAACACAAATACGGTGTTTTTTTGAAAATTAAACCATGTAAACCTATTCTGGTACAACCTCTAAACATAATTATGAACCTGAAAATGAGCAAAATATGAGGTCTTTAAATGCACCATGTGGTGTCTATAGAGTATCAGTGTCACCTTGCAAATTATGCTTCATTTTATTTCACAGGTGCATTTTCAATATGTGTGGCATCATATCCCCAGCAGAGAGCATACCATAGCTTCATAAAAACATTGCCCATTCATTTTTTAAATACAGCAAGACTTAAAAATATCCAGAAGAAAATCAAGCTTCTAAGTGGCGCCACTGGTGCTTTCCAAGTGTCCAAGAAAAATGAAATGAAAACCCATGATTTGATGTTTGCTGCAAACACAATGAACAGCTTCATTGAGCAATCTGTCACTGGCTAGATCAGAGGCTTTGTGAACTCGTGCATTACGATGTCTGAGTGCAGAAATTGTTTTTTATTTACCTATTTATTAACCCAATGTTCTCCTCTGCTGTCTTCTGGACTCGGCTCGACTACAGATCCAGACACACAGATATTGAACGAAACATGGGAAGTATTGAAGGCTAGACATGCGTAGGCCTACATGTATTCTCAAGTGATATGATTTCTAATTATAAAAGGTGCTCTGATTTGTGTGTCTATCCCTGCACGTATACATTCTTGCATTTTTGAGCAAACATTTTCTGCATTTAGGAAGACAGTAATACGGGACCTTCATGAGAGGAGTGTAAAAGATGAGGAAAAGAGGAGGAGGGGCGGCTGGCCTGAGCACAGTCTGATAGATGTATATATATATATATCCATGTAAGAATGCAGTGGCAGCCACCGCTCCTTGGCTGTCCTTTTACTCTGTATGAAGTGTGTAAAGTGTCTTTCATTCTCTTTCAAGCTCAAAGTCAAAAGGTCACTAACAGCGTTTCTTTGCTTAGCCTCGAATGTGGCGGAGATAACCAGTTTCGCTTGAGCAAGGAGGAAATGATTCCCTCGGCACTAAGGAGAAAAACAAAGTCATTAAACAAAAACCACAGCCCGCCTTGTAAAGTCCACAATAAGGGCAGTGTTAACAACTGCACCAAGTGTAATAGTTCAGTAAAATGGAGAGGTGGATATAGCTTATTGGTAAAATGTGACTCAAAAGCAACAGTGTGGATGTCAGCCCCGATGCCACGTTCATAATAAGGCACTTCATATAGCAGATCACGGAGGCTGAAGGTGGCTCTGCTACTTAATCTCACAGTCTCTGCTGGCTGTGTTAACATGGGCTGACCCAGAGGTTCTACAGAGACTTCCTCCCAATCTTGGATATATTGTGTAGTTCAAGTCCTTATAAATGAAAAAATGCCGTCTCCCGCTTCGTAAACTTCTATTGTTTTTGGAGACGCTGAGATAAGGGCCACGTTCAGCCTCGACAAAACCATAGCAAACCGTTTATTTAAACTGAAACGGAGTTGCGTTGAACACCCTGCTGTGTGCACAAGCTCACTGCCTTTTTAATACCACGAGTATACATACATGTCGCTACTGATTGGATAACATCTCTGACACACCCACCAAACGAGAGAAAACATACCTCAAAGCCTGTTGCACACCGTTCTGAAGGAAAGATTTTGTTTAACCCACGAAACCGATTGAACGTGCAGCTGTGTGGAGAAGTTTTACAGTGAAGACCCACTGACAGAGAACAAATCCCACAACACCACCCTCCGCCACTTGTAAACGTGTCAACGCTCACAAGCTAGCAAGTAGCTAGTTTATGTGACTTTGTGCCAAGCAGCACTTTGTTTTTGTTTGGATCTGTAGTCTTAGAGGCAAGAGACATAAATAAGGGATCCCAGAAACTACATTAATTATCTTCTCCTCCATAGACATTCACCCACTGCAGGTAAAATATAAACTTCCTATCTCACTGCTGCGTCTTTTTTTTCCCTCACGCCACATTCAGTGGGTCTTCCCCATTATGGGACTCAAGTAGAAACTGTCAAATATTTTCTCACAATCCGCCAACTGATCTCAGTCAGTCTCGTCCTGGACCAGAAAAGTGATGTAATTTAGAGTAAATCCTTCTTTATAGATGCCAAAGCCATCACTTTAATTCCCTTTAAGTGGCCAAAAACTAAAGATAGAGATTCTTTCAGACCAACATACTTGTCATGCAGGAATCTTAAAAAAATCACTTTACTTTCCAGTGGATACAGGGAAACAGCCTATTTCAAAAGAAGGGTCAATGATGACTATCTTTGAGGACTTCTTTATCTTCTGGAGAAAAGGACCAGGAGGATATGACTACTGCTGCTAGCCAAAGTGAATGCTGCCAGGTTTTGTAATGCTAAAATCTGCCCAATGTCCATCCCAGCTATGAAGATACTTGGGAATTACTGGCACCTCTGGGGGTTTACTCCCTGATATGTCCACTGCATTGATGATTAGAGAGCAAGGCTCAGTGCATCACCTTGTAGTTCTGGATGTCACGCCATACCATGCTTTTCACATCAAAAGTGCAAAGGCATCATTTCCAATGGAGAGAGCAGCTGAGCTGATTTTCCACCAATTTGTGCAACAAAAGTTCAACTAATTTGAACTTTGAGCCCAAACACGATCAGCCAAACCAGCCTGATCTCACAGAAATACGTGAAATAACCACAACCTCTTAACACCACATTAGGTGGTGGTTCATTACGTGCCGGCACCACGGAAACAATGGCAATGGAAATGATCCTTTGTCGTATTCCCTGGTTTGACCCTGTCTCAAAGTCTGCAGAGGATGGGGTGGATGGATAGGTCAAACAAACACAGGACTTTCACCCAGGAGACTGCTGTCTGTGTCCCGTGTGAAGCCAAAAGTCAACCTTGACTTTTTTTTTTTTACTTTCATATGTAAGTTAAAACACGTAAAATACTTAACTTACGTCTTGTAGCCCACGCAACGTACTTAACATATGTGTAACTTTGGTTTGAGAAGTGGAGGGGGACACAAAACAGGGGGTCTGGGGGTCCTCCGCCAGAAAAGTGTTTTCTATTTGAATCCCATTTCCTGTATTTCTACATACATTTAGGAACTATGATGATACAAAATCCAGGAAATAATTAATTTGAGAAAAAAATGTCTTACTTTCTTTATTGTTTAATATAGGGGCCGATCGTCAAGACTTGAGAGAATTATTTTATAGAGTCAAAAATGTTCACAATTTGAAAGTGGGGGGGACATGTCCCCCCTGTGCCTAGGGGAAATTAAACCCTAGTATCTACAACTTATTTTAACCCAAACCATGATCTTTTCCTAAACCAAACCAAGTAGTTTTGTTGCCTAGACCCAGATTTTTTCTGAGGTGCCTGCAGTACATTTTACTTGTTACGTGCCACCGCCACATAATGTGGTGTTAAGAGGTGGTGGTCATTTCAGGTATTTCTGTGAGATCACTTTGTCCACAACACACATCCAATGGGATTCTAAAATGAACAGGCGGCAGGCGTTTAAACAGTGACAATTTTACTGTAGAGAAGAATGTTGGAAAAGTACATTTTTATGCAAGAAATGTGCAGCAAAAATGTTCAGAACAACCCAGCATTTTTTGCCACCCCTGCTCAGCCAAAGCAGCAGTCCCATTGAAATGAATGAGGGGGCCACCGTCTGAACATGGTCTTAGCCTCAGCCTCATCTTAAACTTGATGGACTGTGGAACAAATACATTGCTCTCGCATTGCTCCTGAATCCCAGAGGACAGTGGATGGTACTCTACCGTTCAGCAGTGTGATTATTGCCTAAAGGTACTCTATAGAAGAAGCATCGTAGCACCATAGGCCAGATAAAAACAGTCAAGCTAAGCCTTTAATATAATTTTCTGATGGTTTGATATCCTGTGTTTTGTCTGAACAGACTGTATTAATCATATGATTAAAGACATTTGCACATCTGACTGTACTGCCAACCAAGAGTTTTATTATAAACAGAAAAAAGAAAAAGACTGCAAGACAAGGGAAAGAGAAGGAAATGAAAGCAGGATAGAGAGAAAGAAAGAGGAATATGAAGTATGAGCCTAAGGAGTGAAAGCATCATCGGGGCGGTAAAAAGGGGAGCAAGATAAAGGAGGACGGAAATGAAAAGGGTGTAGTGAAAGTAAGACGGAGACAGAGTGTGAATGTAAAAGAGGAGAAGATCATTGAGAGGCGCCGGCTAGGAAAAAGTGAGGGATGTGTAAAGACAGACTGAAAAGGAGAGGAAGGGAGATGGAGACAGAGGGAGGGCTGCATTAGTGGCTCCAGTCCACAGTCAGTGGAGTGTGGAAAGGGTTCAATAAAAGCTGCATGCTGTAGATGCCAGCAGAGGCTTGGGCTGGACAGAAAAGCTTGACATTGACTGGGCAACATCAGACTTGAAGCTTGTGTAAAGGTGTCTGTGATATTGCCTCGGCTTGACTGCCTCTGACGGCGAATGCAAGAGAATATATCCAGAATAGCAATTAGCTGCTTGATGTACAGTTTTATGTGGTGTGAAATTGGGTTTTTCAGGTGTTATTTCTCCCTGCATTTACCGTAATTTACTCAAGGACTGTCACAAAGTGCAAACCAGCTGCCACTCCCATAATTGGGAAAATTCAGCAGAGGATGGCATAATATAGCCTACTTGAGTATATATATATTTTTCTGCGTACAGTGAAACTGCCAGTTAGTCAGGCATGTATGACACAGAGCAAAAATGCCATCCAATTTCCTTTTTTTCGACGGGAAAAGGCACCTTACTATCAAACATCTCTCTGAGTCTGTCAAAATAGATTGCTCTGACAAACTGGTTTGACACAAGCAAGAGCATTCTCAACTCCTCAGAGAGGCTTGGTAGAAGATACAGAGACGTAGAGACAGACACCGCTCATAAAACCTCCATTCACTGACAAACCTGATATCCCATAGGAGACGATGCTGACAAATTGACATGTAACTTTACAGTATGTGTCGGTATTTCTCATTTTCTGATGCAATAACCCTCATGCAGTACACACTGCGAGGCAGCAGAGATAACACTGTGTTTCTGACACCTGTGGCCATTTATGATGGGTATAAGTCAGTTAGATAAATTAGGCACGCTCGCATATGACACACACACACACACACGCACGCACACACACACACACACACCTTCATACACCTCATTCTGCTTATGTCATCAAATGGTGTTAAATTTGCGCTCGGAGCAAGAATACACTTTACGTCACCATGGCAGCTGTGTAGGGTGATTGCAATCACACAATCAGCGGATGCTCATGGGAAATAAGCTTGGAAGAATGACCTCTCTTGAGAAACAGAAAAGACAGACAGAGGAAGAGAGAGAGAAGGAGGGAGGAAGACCGACAGAGTGAGAAAGAAAGAGAGAGAGAGAGAGAAGAGCTGAACAGAGACAATGAAGGAGAAGAATCAGAACAACCAACGACAAAAGTCTGCAGAGACGCGAGCACAATGTTTGACTTTGCATGTTTGCCGCCCCTAAGAATGAATGCCACTCCACCTGACATTGTGAAAAATACATCTATGATTAGGAATTATTATTGAACTACAAGCAGGATTGATTAATAATGATGCATTTCATATATGAGCAGGCAGTGTTGCAATATAACTAAGTACATTCACTAAAGTACTCTACTTTTTAGGTACTTCTACTTATTATAATTCCCATGTAATGCTACTGTATACTTCGACTCCACTACATGTCAGAGGGAAATATTGTGTATTATATTGTACACTACATTTATTTGACAAATATAGAAAGCCAAAGTGAAACCAGAACCTTTTGGGGGGTTTTGTTCCAGAAGTAAGAATACCTCATTCAAAATCTCATTGACAACACTAATCAAACATCTTAATCTTAACAGTATGTGGCTCACGTCTTATGTGTAAGGACAGTATTTGAAATAGTAATAATCTTATAACGTGTTTTTTTTTTTGGTCTGCTTTTAGCAAACACCATTTCCCCTAAGCCCTAGACCATTTTGATCTGCAACAAGTTCAGACATGTCTGTAATAACAGCAGGACAGAGACGACGTTTTTAATGCAGCAGAGATTACAGCTCAAATTTGGAAAAATGACGTTAGAAGGGAGCGTTGGTGAATTGTATGGATATGGACGAAACCAAGTTACAATGAAATAAATGTATGGGAGTAAATCTGTTTCATTGGATTTCTAGCACTGAATATTTATGCATTACAATTATGCATCTGAATTTTTTTTTTGTAATAATTGTAAAAAGTTTCCAGTTGTTGGCTGCTGCTACTATGGCACACTCCCGATTTAATTCTAGAATCGATTGCTTTTCCTTGGGTTCCCAGGTGTTCCGGACTGAATTTTAAACATTACATTTTGTAGCTGATTTTGGCCTGTTGACTTTGAGCAAGTTGAAAATGTATTAGGTGAAAATTAGTTGTTGAAATTTTGAAGAGTAAATTTCAGAGACAAAAAATTCCGATACATAATTTCAATGCATAAATATTTAGTGCTAGAAATTCAATGGCTTTTTTTTTTTATTTCAAAATCCAATGAAACAGATTTACTTCCATATAAATGCCCCCAATGCTGCGCCTGTAAATGTTCGTGGGAGCTGGAGTTTTTTTTGTATGCTCACAACATAGTAGTTAAACTCTATTCAAATTATAAAGTTTCAATTTCTAATATTTGTGTAGTGCTGTAGTGGATGCTGAATTGTCTTAGAATATGGAAAGTAAAAGGAATACGCTTTATTTTGAAAGAAATGCTTAATGGCATAAGTTGCAGAAGCTGGGGAACAGAGGCTACCCTGACTTGTTGTCAAGGCTTCGGCTCTCTATAGTTACTGGGTACTTTTCAGATGAATTAAAAAAAAAAAAAAAAAAAATTACTTTAAATTACAGTAAAATCTAACATTGTTAAAGCTTTGAACCAGTCTGGTTGGAGCTCCTTGTCACGTTGGTAGCAGTTCCACCAAAGAGGGAGCTGCTTGATCATTTAGATAACTGTAGTCAAAAGAGGTGCATTTATCCATTATTTCACAGAAAAGCAAAAATTAGAGAAAAGTGTGTAGCAGAACTTAGTTTTTCCTCTGTCCTATCACATCAATCAATCACAGCCCCCGGCCCCGTCATTTATCAAAATGAACTCTTAATGAAAGATGGATTACATAGGACTTTTCCTTGTAATGGAGCAATTTTACATTGTCGAATTGGTACTTTTTCTTGAGTCAGAGCTCTGAATACTTCTTCCACCCTTGCGAGCAGGTAAACCAAAACAGGAATGAAAATTGAAAGCCAAGAACTGGTAGGCTACTTAATAATGAAGATGAAAATGCAAACAAACAAAAGCTCTTGAGGCCTGTTTTTTTTTTGTTTTTTTAAAGCACCCAGAGTCGACGGGGGGGGCTCCCTGTGGTGCAGGGCTTGGAGGGGCAGGCTATTGCTTGACCTGCCAGTGGAGGATTGTGGGATAATAGGCTCTCTGAGTTATCGTGGCACGATGTTTCTTTCTGTAAAGGCAGCAGAGAGGTTTTATATTCAATCCTGGAGGAGACCAACTCCCACCTGACCCCTCTTTTACAATTCTATGATGTAACACTCCTACTTATGCCCTAAGCTCGTATTTCTCTTCTTCTTTCCTCCCTCTTTTATATCTCTTCTATATCCCACCCACTCTGTCTGCCTCTCTCGTACATCAGCCCTCTGTGGGAATAAACTGAATGAGTGAACCTGACTGTTTGAGTGAGTCTACTCTTCAGCACATTCCCTGTCCGTATCGCTCCACATTAGCCTCATTGCATTTGCTCTCCCTTCCTTCCCCTCTGGGTGTCAAATTAGCCTTTAGCCCCCGAGCTGATGCGAAACATGACAACACGATTCACCCCTTAACCCGCCCGAGCCCATCGCCCTGTCATACTCCTCATTCCCATAAGCCCTGCGTGTCCCAACATCACCTTCCACAACCCTGCCCTCCACCTCTCCCATCGCTCTGTCTCTCTCTCTCGCTCTCTCTCTCTCTCTCTCTCTTTCTCTGTCTCCAGCAGCTACCTCCAGCTGCACAAGAGAGCCATATTTAGCATAAGCTGTGAAAAAAAATAAAATAAAAAATAAGCTCTGTTGGAAGATGCCATCGCTGTGTGTTAGTGGGTGAAGTTTCACACTGGGGCCTGGGGTGTGTGTTCTCGCAACTACACGGCTCAAACCGACCAGATGCTCCACGGGGAGATGAAAGAGCATGCATAGCAGTTTTACAGCGCTGCTATTACTTCACGCTTCACGAGAAAAGGATGAAGAGGGAGGAGAAGGGGGAGCTAGTAACACATAGCACCTTTAGAGAAATGGAAATCACAACAATGCTGTATATCAGCAGGGTCCTGTGCAGAGAAACAGACAGTCAGTATGCCGCTATGTTGTCGTACGTCTTTCCGTGTCTTATACCTTATCGGCCACTCTGAAGAATCCTGCACATCTCTCAGTATACTACACATCTCTCAGTAATGTATCCCACAAACTTAAACAAGTGGGTCTGGTTTGACAGAAGTTGATCCTGTCCCTCACCATTAGAGCAGTATAGGCTCATGCCTCTCAGTGAATGACTGTCAGACAGGTTCCATCAGCCACAGCACAGTCAATACAAGTGCAAGCAGAGTGGAATATATTATTACCCCCAGGCATGCTTTTCCTAGCCCTGCAGTATGCCCAGGTTATCAATGCCCAACCTAAAAAAAAACATAACGATAATCTCCAGCACTGTGAATACGGTGGAGGAACATCGAGGCCAAAAAAAAAACATTCCAGACAGTTAATTAGGGTTTGGATGACTGGCTGCAGAGGGTATGGATGAGCAATGTGCTGCACACCGATAAATACGATTGGCCCTATTTATTGTTGTTTCCTCAGCCTTTTTCCTCCACAAAAAAACTCGCTCCCAGGCTCGGTCGGTTAATGATTACTGATTGGCTGATTGTTTCATTAATCCGATTACTGGCCAAACTGTCTGTTATCTCAGTTTGGATACGGGACATTACAGCGAAGAGATGCATGTTATCTTGCTGGGCCGATGGTAATTACATGCATGTGTTTTAAATTTAAAAATGCAAAATAGACATTTCTAGAAACTCCAGATTGTTAATTAGAATGATAAAAAAAACAGGAATTCTTTGGGGATCTCCGGGCCTTGCACTGAAAGTGCGAGGCACCTAATGTTTTGTAAGGATTATTATTATTCTGAGCGTTGCTCGCATTTTTGAGGGGCTTAGCAGGCTGGAAAACTCACCAAACTTTGCACACGTCATACCTATTTGAAACTACAAAGTTATGTAGTGATTAGGTTCTGGCGTTGCCAGGGGGCTCCATAGCGCCCCCTAACATGCGCCTTAAATTGGACAAAAGTAATAAGTTAATATACCAAATTTGGAGGGAACATAGGTCTCATCCTGAACTGGTACTATTTTTGAGATTGTACAGCGATTTCCCCCAAAACTTGCTCCGATCTTCACCAAATTTAATACACATATTGCTCTAATCATTGCGGACATATTTCCCATATACCTTCATTAGCTCAAACTGGAAGGCGGCCATTATTAATTATTCATGTGTTTTACATTCTTTCGAACTGCTCCTAGGCCGTGATTTCAATCTTCTTGAATCTTTGCAGGTAGTATCTGTTGACCCTCATGACGAAAAGTTATCCAAAGAATTTTGATATTTGAAAAAATGCGCAAGTTACAGCAACTTCCTGTCTAAACAGGAAGTTGCGTTATCTTGGCAACAATTGTTCCTATTGCCCAGAAACTTGAAAACGTTGTTCCTCATGGCCGGTTTAGCATCTCTGCCAAACTTGGCGGCAATCAGCCATTAGATGGCGCTGTTTTAATTTTATTTCAATAATCAGCAATATATCGATATATATGGGAAACCTACTTTGTCTAACTGCTCCTGGGGTGTGAGTCCGATCGGCACGAAAACTTGCACATAGACTCGGAGGACCCTCATGACAAAAGTTATCAAAAGAATTTTGATAGCTAAAACAACGCGCAAGTTATGGAGGACGAACTTCCTGTAGGTGGGTGTCGAAAAAGGAACGGTTGTAACTTGCAAAAGTCATTCCGATTTACATGAAACTTAGAGTGTGTGGTCTACATGTGATATTGCGTCCGCCAGTAACCCCCGGGGCAAGGGGCGAGGGCCCTTCATCGCTGCTTGCAGCTTTAATTATATTTGTGCTCTTATCTTCTCTAATCTCATGAACAGAACCAGTGATGACAATTTAGCAATTGTTTTCCAAAAAGCACTTAGCTAATATTAAAATGTATTTCCCTTGAATTATCAGATTTGTTAATTTTGGTTCCTTGGTTTGTTTTATGTATTAAAAAATACAGTGTTCTTTTTGTCTTGTTTCTGTTTCTAAAAAGCAGCATCACCAGACCCAAACAAACTAAATGTAAAGCCCAGTCAACTCCCCCTCATATCAAGCTTGTTCTTGACATTTAAATTCCCCTGTGGCTTGGAGGGGGTCTGCAGGTCTTTGTCATTGCAAGTGATGTTTGTATTGACTCCCCATTCACACCGGAGCTAGCCCTCTCAATAGAGCTCTAATCAATGGACACTAATGCCTCTATTATAATCCATGCCCTCAAATTAAAGTTGCATTGATCAACAGGCCTTGGGCTGCTACAGTGTGGAGCTGCATGAGGGACTGGAGGGAAATGTCTGTTTAAGGCAAACAAACTCAGAAAGGCAGCAAGAGACGGTGAAGTGAGAGTGATACAGGAACCAAGTGTTTGTTTTTTTGTTTCCTTTTCAAACTCAATCTTTAATTTGTAGCTTTTCCCCCAAGGCTTTTAAGTATGCATTGTTGCTATTGGTTTAGAGAGGGTGAGAAAATGCATCATGCGTAGCGATCAAAGGTGTGCTGGATATTAAATACCACTGAGCTTTGGGGCGCTCAGTGAAGAAATTGCTGCAGGTGTTTTTTGAACAAAACAGAATTGCATCAGTAAGCCCGTTTGAGCATTGACATGCATCAAATTTTTTCTTGTATGTTCGAGGTGAAATATGGAATGTGGATTTGGACGTACAGGTACTGCAGATTGGACCTGTGGAGGTGCATTGGGATCTCAGTGACTCTGCCCTTTAGTTAGTTTATTTCCAACAGTGAGATGTGATCGCTAAAGTCGTTATCATATTTCCATCCACCACATAAATACCAGTGGTGGATCAAAATCAAACGTTAAATCGGCTGTTTGTGCCATTTCTTTAAGGAAACATTCATCAATTTACACATCCAACAATGCAAATGTACAGCATGACAATTAAATTAACACATCACAGATGCCATAAGAGCATGAGATAGCTTTTAGTATAACAATTGTTTATTAATTAATTTTTAACGCAATGAACACAAGATAATGTTGTTTTCAGCTACCTAACTAGAGTGTCATTTGTTTGACAAAGCGATAATTGTGTTGATATTCATCATCAGGACTCCAGGTCTGATTAGATAAATACATGATCCTGTTCTTCTTCCTTATCATGCTCTATCAGACAGCCAGCCTTGCTCTGCATCTGCATCTGCTCTCTCTCACTCTCTCTCTCTTTCCACTCTCTCTCTCTTTTCTCTCTCTTTGACCTTTCTCTTTCACCTACCTCTCTATTTCCAAGGCTGACCAGGGCAAACTCACCTAGAAAAGGAGATCAAAACATGATGGAAAAGTCAGAAATACACACTGTCAGGGAGATATGCCAGGGATACATCTGTGAACATTTCACTTGCAGAATATAGAAGTTACTGTTTCTGATTACATAGTGTGAAGCCTCCTTATCATTTAATACTGTACAATGCAACACTAAACTCAATAGCCTACATCACCTACTGCATTTATTGCTGACTCTGCGGCAATGTCTGAACTATTGTCACTTTAACCATACGAATGTCACTTTACCTTGCAGTTTATGTCTTCTTTAGTTTTCCATTTTTATTATTATTATTTAAGTTTAGTTCGTTATATACCTCTTATTATCTATTCTTTTACTTTATTTATCTGTACTAATTGCTGAAAAAACCTGAATGGTCAAATATGTACTGTTGTGTTCAGGCCAGCTGACAGTCTTGCCTGGGCCCGGGACGAGATAATCTTAGATGCCCCCCGCGCCCAGATCTCTCCTTTTCCCTTGCTCTTCCTCTCCTCTGCTCTTCCTCTCCTCTCCTCTTCCTCTGCTGTTCCTCTCCTCTGCTCTTCCTCTCCTCTCCTGTTCACTCTGTATCACTCACTGTGTGTGCAGTAGCAAGTTCAGACCAAAGATTCCCGATGTGATGAATCCTGCAGCTACTTGCAACGCTGTTTACACCAATGAGACGAGACAAGACGGTGTATCATCTTCATATTCATCGACTCTTTGTACTTAGCTGTCTACCTTTTGACTTTTGTGTTGTTTCTAAATATGAATGTGGATAACGTGAGCGATAGTGAGATGCTTGCTAGAGTTGCGTTTCGAGTGAGAAATCTGTGAAAACGTTTTATTTCTCTGATTTACTGCTTTGTCTTTAATGCCGCCAGGCGCTCTCTCTCTCTTCAGTCACTCTCTACCTCGCTCTTCCACAATCGTTAGGTGTGCACGCAGGCGCTTGTTGAGCCTCTGTCTTTGCCTTTTCCAGCTAACAGTTTGTGAAATATAAATAAAACATTATATTATTATTTGGGGTAGCTTAGGAACATTTTGGGGTAGCTTCGGCTTTTGTACAAGCTAATGGACGTTAACATTAGAGCTGGCCTGTTAGGTTACGTTACAAGGCTCGTAAACGGTGGCTGCGCTGTTTCTTACCTTGCTCTACGATGACTAATTCCAGCTTCACCGTCACCACCTTTTTTTAAATATTTGTTTAGAAAATCTCTAAGGCTTCTATTTTATTCTTCTCTTCTTCTCTTTTCTTTCCTTTTCTGAGCACCAGACTTGTGCTGACCGGGTATTTTAAGGGTGGGGGGTTCTTGACCACTATTTCAAGGACAATTAGGAAGAAAACAAATAAAAGCTTTTATGTAACTCAAATATTACATAGGCTATTTTTTCCACAAACAGGCCTATTTAAAAAAATAAATAAAAGTAATTATTCCATAATTTAATGAGGGCCCAGTTCTGGGCCCCCCTACACTGGGCCCGGGCCAACAGACCCGTTTGTCCCCCCCTATCGGCGGGCGTGATTGTGTTAACATTTTATTGACTAAAAATGCGTTAGAACACGTTCATCTCGAAGACGAGTTCGTTCAGAATCAGCTACATATCGACTGACTCAGTTTCCTTCTCATACATTCCCATAGTGTCACAGTGCATTTCCCTGTTGAAGCCTAGCGTCCATTGACTTCAATGGGGCTGCTTTGAACAGTTTTTTTCAGTGCTTCGAAACTAGACGGTCATTGGATAAATGCTGCGATTATGTCCCGCCCACGGACGCTCAATGTCCCTGGGGGTGAATGGAGGAGTGGGCTGGCCTGGACTCCGGGCTTCTGCGTGATGATTGGAAGGTCTGTCGAAAGACTGCATCTCCTTTTGATTGACAGCGATTTTGTACTATAAAAAGTCGCCGAAGCTATTTGAGCTCAGTCCCATCGTGGATTTTGCAAGTGTAGTCGAAAGACAAACTGCTGCAACCAATTTCGTGGTATTTGCTTGGCGAAATTGCTAGCCAATTTTCATCATACATTTCATACAATTATACACCACATTCCTTGTTTCAGTTTAACCTAATTCCCACATTTCCTCCTTTAATATTGTTTCGTTAGATCGTTCGTTCATTCATCCATTCATACAGTAGGCTAGGCTAGTGTCGTAGGGGTGAACTTGTTATGGGGTTGCGGGAGTGTGTGAGAGAGAGAGAGAGAGAGAGAGAGAGAGAGAGAGAGAGAGAGAGAGAGAGAGAGAGGAGAGAGAGTTGCAAACACTGGCATGGCTTTACGGAAGAAACAGGTTATGTAACGCAACATCAAACAATGTCAATATAAACATTATTTTCTTATCCCATATCTTATTTGAAAATATATCAATATACCTTAAAGAGCCCCTATTATGTTTTTCCTGTCTTTTAGTGTGTTATATAGTTTTTTGCATATGTAATAGATGTATAAAGTACAAAACTCCAAATGGAGCTTTCTCTCGCACAGACAGCACTTTTTCTCAACTGCCTATATGTTATGGCCATCACTTTGATTCAGGGAGACTGAGGTCTGAATTTCAAGTCCTGTATTCAGATCAGGACTTGCAGGGTAACAGGGGAATGCTGTGTGATTAATTGGTGTTCCTTAAAGACATGGAGTTGGACAGTGCAATGCCTCAGCTTTACAAACTGCTCTCATTAGTGGCAACAATTGGAGCTACATCTGCAGGTGTAGAAAGGAGCTTCTCCTGTTTAAAGCGCCGCAAGTTTAAGCAGCCTAGCTCTCCTGGCCATTGAGAGGATACTGGTCAAGTCACTGGAAAAGACGCCTAGTTGGTACGTCAGGGTCACAGAGCATTTTCTTGAAAAGGAACGTAGGGCAGAATTTACGTATAAATAAATGGACAATTTTTATGATGTAGGCCGAAAATGAGCTTCCCCTCTTTGAAAGACCAGCAGCCGCCACTGCGCTAGAGAGCACAGATTTCAGAGTAACACCGGAAAAGTCTGTGTTATTGTATCCAGTCAGGTAAAAGGTAGCAGGAGATTTCTTTATATAGGCCTGATTGTATTCTTTTTTTTTATTTTAGAAGTTATCTGATGTAGTTATGGCTGATACTGGGGCAAGACCATCACAGAAAAGAAGGAAATTAAACAAAGAACCACTAAAAGCTAAAAAGTGAAAGTCGAGTGCGAAAGCCCAAGTCTATCTCGGTCGGGCTTTCAACAGACAGAGACAATTACGGGATTGTAAATGATTAAAAAACGTCCCCGAATTGGCACTCAGGTATGAAATATGTCTATTTCATTCATAAAATAACTTTACAATGCGCAATGTGGTTGTGCGTCAGTAGTCGACATTAAATGATTTCCCCCTTCCATGTAGTGCAAACGTTTTATTCCTTTTAGTTCGTGTTTGTGTTGGCCTAATAGTTTCTGTTCCCTTGTCCCCCTGTAATAGTGTAAAGCGTCCATGGGTTTCATGAAATGCATATAGCGCATTTTTATGAAACCCGAGGCCAATCTAAGTTATTATTACGTTGGTTGCTACGACAATCTCTTACAGTAATGCTTTGGCTCGTGACACAGTGACCCCGGTTTAGCTCATGATGCATCCAGGCTAAGTATGCAACACTTGAAATGCAACAATGCATCTGTAACTTATTCTTTTATTGTAAATTCATTATTTTCTGTCTGAGCTAAATATTCATCGCGAGTATATGACCTCTTGGTAACGCTGACCCAGTAATCTGCAGTGGGCAATACAGCACCTTAAAGAAAAGACCTTTACGACAGCAGGAGTGGTAAAAACACTACCGCTTTTGTCAAAAGCAGCCGCTAGAATCAACACACACTGAAAGTTACATATAGCCACTTTAACTATCTAATATGACATCTTATTCAATAAATATTGGATATCACACATCTCCAGTGAAGCACATTAACATTACTTATTCAGTAGATTTCATTTTATTAACTTCCTGGTGTTACAGGAATGCTGGCTCACTGTATTGGGACACTTGAGCCACTGTTAATGTTATTAGTAACAAGTGTATTACATTACATGTCATTTAGCTGATGCTTTTATCCAAAGGTTAAGTGTCTTGCTCAGGTACACATTGGTTGATGTATCACAGTGGGATTTGAACCCAGGTCTCCCACATCAAAGGCATGTGTCACATCCACTGCGCTATCACCACCCTTTTCTCTACTTCTCTGCTAGGAAAAGTCAAAATGTCTGCTGTGAAAAAGGCCAATTACCTCTCGGAGTCGCCAAAGTAACACATTTTACACAGTGGCTTTTAAAGTCAAATGGGGTTAAAGGCCCCTCACACCGGTGCTTTCCTTTATCATTCTCAGGATTGTGTGTGTTCTTTTTGCTTTTGTTAGGCTAGGACAACTTAGTTTTACCATTTTTATTAGTAAATGGATTTTTGTCACTTCACATAATTCCCAGCTCCCACACAATAGCTCCAAATAAACCAAAGTTTGTTAATATAGAGCAGCTTTAAAGGTCCTGCACACCCACGCAGATGTTTTCACTTGTTAGTTGATTAGGCCCCTGCTCAGGTGGATTACATGTAATGTCAAAGGGGTCAGTGGTGACGACTGCGTACTTACACTTGCTATTTTGTGTACATAGTGCGTTCACACTGACAAAGTGTGGCCAACTGCAGTGTATTACGAGTACTCAGGTGCTGCATTCAAAGCGGTCAAAATGTTGAGTGTGGAACGCTGGACACTACCCGCACTCAACGCTTGCCATCTTTACTACGGAGCGGAAGTTGCGTGACCAACATATTTTCAAACTTGTGAATGTGGCGTGCGAAGACGCTGCAGCAGTTATTATTGAAATGGGCTATGGACTGTTGTAGTGTCTTTCAGCTCATTGTTTTCATTTTCGTTTTACAGCCCGCATCTTTATGTTTGAATTACTCTCTCACCAACCTGGTTTCTAGCAGCAGCAGGCAGTTGTTTTCTGTGTTAGCTACCTACTAAGCACTGAACAACATATTAGTCACAGTTAGCAACTAGCTAGTAAACAGAGAGGAGCATTTATAGGGTGACCAGACGTCCCTGTTGTCAGCAATTACATAACCGACGTGGTCTTATTATAGCCCGATCATTAACTAAACCCATGCAGAAAGACTAATAAAGCGTCCAGCGTATGATTTTAACAATGTGTGTGTGTGTGTGTGTGTGTGTGTGTCAGTCAATCGTAGCGGTCTGCGTCTGCATAATCTGTGCAACCAGCGTTACAATGTATATTTGTGAACATTGTCGCAATGCCTCTTCTTATCTGTCTCGTTTTAACCAGTCCCTCCAGGTCCGCTGGAAAGTCAGCGGACGAGCGCTGGGTGGAAATGTTCGCGCATTTCAAAAGCAGGGAGATTCCGTAAAAATTTAGGTCTCCTTTGTCAGTTCGCCATGTGTCTACCGGGCACAAATGCTCCCGTTGAGCAGATCTTTGATCTCATGAACAACACATGGACTGATGAGAGGAACCGCATGACAATTCCCACCTTAAAGATGCTACTCGTCACACGGGCCAATTTGCTGACACCTGTGCACAATTTCACAGTAGGCTTTCAGCCAACAAATTGATTCTTGAGCAAATTCACTCCTCTAACAAATATACAGAATGAATGTTTCCAATAGGGAAGCTATCTGCTCTATCAAATGAGATTACATTTGTGTGTGTGTGTGTGTGTGTGTGTTGTTGGTTAGAATAACACTGGTAACACTTTACGGTAAGGGTACATGAATTATCATGAATTCATGCATGAATGAATTGATGTAGGCCTATGTATTATTATGCATTATGTAATTAATGATTTATGTGTTACTGCATTCCTTAATATCCCATGAATCATCAGGAATTGACGTGTTCATAGTCTGTCATTCGTGACCTCATACATGAACAACACAACTAAAGCATTAGGTACGTGGGCACATCATTATGAATTATGATTTATTAATTATTTTTAATAAAATGTGGTCATCACTGCGCAAATTCTGATTTGAACACAACTTGTTCATAATGATGTACCCACCTTACCTAATGCTTTAGTTGATGTGTTGTTCATGCATGAGGTGATGAATGAGAGGCTTTGAACTCATGTCAATGATTCATAAGATATAAAGGAATGAAGTAATGCACAAATCATGAATTAATTCATGCATCAATTCATAATTCATGTACCCTTACCATAAAGTGTTACCATAACTTTAGTTCAAGCCTGTGGCAGCGGTTTCAAATAATTTGTTTAGTGCCATGCAATGAAAAATACCTTTTCACAAAGTTCAGTGGGTGCATTTTCCAAAAGAATGCTTTAATTCTGAAACATAAGGTTGGTCCCACACGAAACTCACTCAATGTCTTTTAATATTATTTCTTAGACATGTAGGCTACATACCAAGAACATTCATGAATATTAACTGAGATACCCCATTATGTTGTGAGCAGTAGGCCTATGTGTGCTGTTGGCAAAATTGTGTCTAATCTGTCTGTGTCTATGTCTGACCTGGGCTAGCACATGTTCACGTTAAAAAGAGTGTGTGCGTGCACGAGCACTATGGTTACGCGCCAAGTGTCCCGGTTTTAGTTCAGGGAAATCTGGTCACCCTAAGCATTTATCAGCTATAAATATAGTTTGTTTTTTTCAGGAGTATGTGGAGACCAAAACACAGCTAAAAGAAGAGATACTATTGGACTTACTTCTTCAGGTGGCCAGAAACATGTCTCCAAGCTGAAACCAACCAAAATTATAAGAATCTTCTCTTTAGCTTCTTTTAACTTACCCCCACAAAGACAGCCCCAATTCTTGTATTACCACCATTATCTCACAGTCAAGACATTTTGTCAACGCCAACCTTAAATTACATCTTCCTTCTCAGGCTTGCTAGTTGCTCATTTGCACTTCTGTCTTTTTATTCTTCTCCCTTTCTCCCTCTATCTTTCTCTCACACTGCCTTTTCTGTGGTGACATTAATTACAATAAGGAGCAAGTGATGGCACTCATTACTTCAGCATTACAGCGGGCATATTCAGCAAACGCGCAGCCTGATGAAGTGTCCACATCACACTGCACCGTTATTTATCACTTATTTCTGCCACAATGCTTTGGCCGACAACTCTTATTCTACTCCATTTACTGCAAAGACTTACGTCTCAAACGCAGAGTAGGGGACTGGGTCGTTTCTATTGCAGGCTCTGTGTGTGTGTGTGTGTGTGTGTGTGTGTGTGTGTGTGTGTGTGTGTGTGTGTGTGTGTGTGTGTGTGTGTGTGTGTGTGTGTGTGGAATGACCTCAAATGATGTAAGGATCTGAGCTCAAAGAAAGCTGGTATGCCGCACCAAAATTATGATATAGTGTGGTTATTTGTGAAGCAACATTATGCACATGACCGGGCTTTTTTTACTCTAAGGACACATATCTATCATGCGTATGTGCCTGTGGGCAATAAGCATACAGTCCAGTTGAGTTGGTCTTTATTTCTCAGCAAAAGGTCAAGACAAATGCTTTCCTCATACTGCGAGCCAATTTACACTGACTTGGTTTTTTTTTATTTAGAGAGAAATCTGCCAGCTTGCCAAGTCCCTTCATACAGAGCAAATTGAGGATGGTTTATCTGTACGTGACATATTACATGAATGGGACATCACAAAAGGAGTAGCTACGTGAACTCGCGCCTTTATAGGTGAGCGTAAAATCTGTGAAGAGATAAAACGGATATCACAGTTACAGTTTTTCCGGTGGCGAAGATGGTGAAGGAAATTAGAACGAAAAAACCAGACAGGTGGAATCTAACGGGAGTTTTGACAGAAACAGAGGCAGACGGACAACAGAAAGAGAACAAATGAGACTTAAAATGAAGCCAAAGGGACATAGACACACAAAACAGATTGAGAATTAAACAAAAAGATAAAGAAGAGGAGGAAAGATAAAAGTTCCGTTTAAATTAGTCTAAACTCCGAGATGGCAGGAGAGTCTCCCTTAGGCCTTGAATCACCTGCCATCCACAAAGTCACCGTCCATCCCACAGGAAAACACTCATTACAGGCTGCCATTACGTTTGACTGCATCTCTCTCCGTAACCTTGAAACACTGTTCACTCAGCCAGAAACACTTCAATCCAGCGAGAGAGCCAGGTCAATTGAGTCAATGTCGAGTGACTCCTTTCTCCCCAATTAAGATATTTTGTTTTTTTGGTTCGAGAATGTTAAAAGGACAAGTGTAGGTATATCACATGGGAACATAAAGCAGTGGTAAATATGTGCATTGATCTTAGGAAAACCAGCAGAGGGGCTCAAACCTCAAATGAAAATGGTGTTTGGCAAGAGATCCACAGAGTCAATGTGCTTGAATACTTATATAAATATGTCCTTTCCATGTATTGTGCTATTTTGGTATCTGTTACCTACTAGTCAAGTAGGTTTGTTTAACCTTTATTTAACCAGGTAAGCCGATTAAGAACAAATTCTCATTTGCAAAGACGACCTGGCCAAGACAAAGCATAAACGAGCGAGACAACATAGAGAAATAAAGACTTTCCATCTTATCCCTTCTTTCTTTCCGAGTTCACTGTTGGTGCCATTTTTTTTGTTTGATGTAGCTATTTGTGGTGATTGGAAATCAGATGGGACATAAAACCTAGACAACCTCAAGGCATCATTGCACCATTTTACGTCCCCCATAAACAATTTCATACTTTTAACAGCCTCGTCTTTAAATAAATTTGAAAGACAACCTCTCAGCAACTGCCAGTTAAAAATATGTGTACTCATTTGAAATGCATCACACATTATTCAAATTTGTATCCTATATTGTGGCAAATTATCTTACTGAATTGCATTGAATGTGACTTTTCCACACCACTCTGCAGTGCTGACGCCTAATAATAAATCTAATCTGCATTTTTCTGCTGGTTTATTTGTAATGGAAAGTATAGCAAAGAAAAACAGCAGGGAGGAACTGATCTCTATAGGGAGAAAGATCACAAAGGAGGGGAGATGTAGCCAATTTCATGCCTTGTATTTTTCTGCCATGCATGGCTAATTCATGGTCCAGGCCGGCGCGATGAAATGCATGCCTTGTGATCTTCCACAGTCCCCCCTCGCTTGGACCTCGAGTGGTGGAGCCTGAGCTATCTTTATGTGGGAGGCCTTGCAAATCCATATTATGGTTTGCTTTCATACAGTGCTAATTCAGAGAGAGCCTGATAAAACCAAGGGGGAGACAGTAGTGGCAGTTCCATTTGGGTTCGCTACCCCTGACTGGCTCTGAGATGTAAATGACTATCCACCCCCACCATCCAATGTGCATGGTCTTGCTCCATTTGTAATGATATACCTTTGATAGAATTCCACTAGTTGGATGAAAATATGTATATCAAAAATCCTCTTTATAATTCTATAAAAAATAAAGGCTGTTTTAAAGGAATAGTTTGTCATTTTTCGAAATGCACTTATCACTTCTTATGTCGAGAGTTAAAATTGAGAAGATTGATGCCAATCTCATGTCTCTAACTGAGACTCTATGTGGCTGGAGCCAACAGACAGTTAGTCTAGCTAAGCATGTTCATTTCTGAGATTTGAAGATGCTGAGCTTTAAGCTAGGTTTATGGTTGTCGTAGTGTCCCCAGCGCAAGGTTCGTGCACCAAAGAATGACGTCATCACGCCTTTCGCGTCCAGTTTTGTACAGATTAGACAAGATGTAACATGTTAATTAGCCGTGTTGAGCCAGTTTCTTTATTTATTGAAAAAGCAATTACATTACTGCTTTACCAAGCAGCAAAATTAATTAGTAACATTTCACGTTACATCACTTTCAACTCAGTCCACACTTACATATCACATCTTCTAGCACGTTCAGAAATTTAAAAAAGACACAGTTTTTATGCTAAGCTAATAAGCTAATCGGCTGCTGGCGGTAGCTTATTTACCGTACAGACGTGCGAGTGGAATCATTTTTTCTCATCTAACTCCCGGCAAGAAAGCAAATAAGCATATTTCCAAAAATGTTGGAATATTTGTTTAAATTAACTCAACATTTTTTGACATATGCATTCTCTAAATAATCAGTGAATAGGGTTGCATGTGCCAACATTAAATCCTTCCATCCATAAATACCAACTCTACAAGGTGAAACAACCCTGAATATTGCAACTGTGTCCCTTCTTCCTCAGGAGACAACGCCAGCTGAACTGCTTCCAGGTACGCGTGGGACACAGCTGCACATTCTACCTCCCGCCTCCTTTACCTGTCTAAAGCAGTTAGGGCGGAGTGGCCCCATTGCACCACCTGCTACCGAAACATGTCGTCTGGTTGCTGTGGAGAATTCAGCTGTCCCTAGGTGAAGCTCGCCGGCACTCATTCTGATAATGAGGTCCATTGCAGCACACTGGGTGTCAGTGGTGGGGTATAGGGTAGGGTTCAGCAAGCATGGGTAGATGGAGGTGAATGGAAGAAATAAAATGTAAAGGAAATGAGGGAAATTGGGAGGTGGACCGCCTCGGGGAACCTCCATGCATAAAGATGAAAGAGCAGGGGCCACCTTTGCTCCAACAAATAAATCAGACAGTGGTTTGAGGGCGCAGCTGGCCTGGCAGTTGCCCAACTGTGACAGGAATATGCCCCACATACAGCTGTGTGTGTGTCTGTGAGCAGATTTGTGTGCAACTTTTTCCACTGACATACATAGACGAATCATGCACCTCACCACAAAAACACACACACACACACACACACACACAAACAATAGAAATAAATTGGATAGAATGGCCATTCCCATTCAAATGAAACCATTTTTATATGTACCATTGCCATGGCAACATATAAACGTTCGTATAAACCGACTTGCGGAAAGTCGCGGTTGTGAGGTTTCGCAGTAACGGACAAACAAGCAGTGGAGTAGTACCGTTACAAGTCAGAGGGCCAGCTGCTAAATGAGTCAAATGAAACAACTTAATGCTTCGTCCACACAAAGCGCATTGCTATCGCCAGATGAGTGACAGCTTTTTTTGGTCTTGTTTTCTGTGACAGGTGTGGTGTAGGGGCATGGTGGAGTTAGCAAGCTAACGTTAGCCAACTAAAAAGTCGTCTGCTGGCTGACTGCTTGCTGGTTCCGCCATGCTTTCAAACTGCATTGGTTACAGTGAATGAGCCAAACAACGGGCTGGGCCTGCTGCCGCTGGGCCCAACATCCCCCGAGGAGGAGGACGGTTTTAAACTTGCCTTTCAAATCCTTTGCTTCACTTCGAGGGCTCTGTCTCAAATCTGGAGCGATACATATCTATACTGCTGGAGATGCTGCTGCTGCTGCTCACTATCAGCACCCTTCATCGAGCGACATGCTCTGGAGATTAGCCCTGTGCGCTGCTGCTCCTACTACCACCGCCTGCATCTCCCCTTCCCCTTCTCAAGGTCAGATCAGTGACGAGGCGCGGAGCGCCACATGCGCCAAAGCAAGAACACAGCATGAAATGGGGTTTATCAGAGAGCAACTCCACTTACTTGTTTATTTGAACACACACAGCACACACAGCAGGCTGAGTAATTGCGTAAAAAGGCTGTCGATGTGTGCTGAGAGCATTTTAATTAGCTCTCCTTCGCCCCTCTCAACAAGCTCTCTCCGAATGACAAAGCAATTCTGCGTCGATTAGGAAATTAATGACTTCCTCTCCAAATTGCAAGGCCGATGATGGGACTGCTGGTGCTGATGCTGAGTCCACCTCCCCCCGCGCACCTTAAACGGGATGTGCACTGCGCAAGTTGGAAAAAGTCCAAACACAGAAGAGGGGAAGAGTATCTCAGAGAGCCCGCTGATGTCAAGAGGCCCTGACTGGTCGCTGCTGGCTCCCTCGCTCTCACACCCTCTGCTAATGCTTTCTCTGACATTCACAAAGAAGAGTGCACAGGCACACTCACGTGGAAAAAGCGTACAGTCGCCTACAAAGCTACAGCATCATTCAACGTCTGTGTCTCTCGCGTGAAAACAGATGCAGTGTAGTAGAGCTCAGAGTCGTGGAAACACCTGCAGGCATCTTTGTTGTCACTAGTGAAAGTGTATGTGCTTGAATTTGTATGTACAAGACTGACCACCCAGCTTTGAGTGGTGCTGCCATCTAGTGGTGAATGTATGAACTGAAGACTACACTGCATCTGATGTACATGACATGGTTCATTCGTCATAAAATAAGCCCATGGGTGAATAAACACATTGCCATATCACGCACTCATCCTTTCATTTTAAATGAAAAAGGACAACATGCAATTAAACAACCATGCAATTAAGATAATGTTCCCATATTACAGCCCAGTTGAAATACCTTTACATCATATCCAATTTGGCTAAAAGATTGCTCAGTCTAGCTATTACATTTATTTGAAAGAAAATGTTTTATGATTCACAACCTCAAGCAGAAATGAAAGAGTATGATGTATAAATGTGTTTATGCTTTTTGCATCACTGCATAAATGACGTGGTCAGAAACACTGAATCATCCGTTCTGCTGCAGACCTAATCATCCATTCCGATGACCTAATTATGTCCATAAGACAAATGTAGGCCTTTTTTTTTTAAATAAGAGAGCTCAGTGAAACCAAATCAGACTGACAAAATACTGGTACACAAAGATGAAGAATGACGTTTTTACTCAACAGCACATCATGCACACGTTTACACCCCCCCCCCCTTTTGCTCCCCTTCCTTAGATTAAAGGCTCCACTGGCAGTGCCTGTGGTTTGTTTAGCCCTCATAAGCCTCTGCTGACCTTGTTTGGCCCTGTCTTTCTCTGAACTCCATCCCAGCGCTGGCACAGAGGAGCACTGAGCAGGAGGGACTCCACTCTGGGAGGGCCAGATAGCATTGCCCCCCCCGGTTCACAACTCTAGGTTAAGGTCAGTGTTAAAGGTTAAGGAGAATTTATCAACCATTAAAGCAACTTGTAGTTTCTCTCATTGTGCTTCTGCTTATCCAAAATTCTAATATCCAAATTTTTCTACCTCATATACCCACTAAAAATCCCACCAGCGGTGTAACCAATACATTTATAGATAATTGGCAGTCTGTGAACGCACTAATGACCAGTCAGGAATAACCAGCAGCACATACAGTAGCTCTCCATACCTGTCTCCTGGATTTACAAAAGAGGTTTTGCCCAATATACAGGAACACACATCCTTGTAATTCAAACTGATCCCCAGAACCGCTGCAGACGGGAACAGTAACGACATCCACTGTGTAACCATATTTGACAGGTAAGGAGTGAATGGAAATAGACCTAAAATAATCCAAAACCATCTTCCTGCCATCTTTAATCTAAGGGGACACATGTGGGATTGTTATATCAGGTGGAGGGCTGCAGTGCAACAATGAATAAGCAAAGTGCCACTATAGCATTGCTTCACTTTGTCAAACGTGCCGTGCCTCATGCAGTAAACGTCCTCTTGAGCATCTCAATTTGTGCGTGTGCATGCACATTTTGCGTGCGTGCAAATGTGTGTGCGTGTCTGTGCGTGTGCATTCACCAGACTGGGAACTGGCAGGCTGCTGACCCACTTTGAGTTGGTTTCATTTTTCATTCACTGCCCATGAGCTGCCACAAGGCTCTTGCTTTCTCTCTACTTCTCCCTTCTTTTTTTTTCCTTCTTCCCGTTCTCCTCCCAGTATTTACCTGGTAATAATTGCGACATGAATCATTTCCGACAGGGAGGAGCTCAGCTTTGAGAACAAACTCCCGCTACAAGAGCCAGGGAGAGGAAGAGAAACTTTATTTTGATTCCCACAGCTCAAGCAGCTGATAACAAGCACTCCCTGTGTTACAGTGTTTACCTTTTGAGTGATTTTAGTGGGAAACAGCATCTGAGGAGGGCAGGGAACAAGAGATGCTCTATGCAGGGAAACGGCAGTAACTTTATATTCTTTTTCAAATAAAAAGTATAGATCACCATATGTTTAGGTAAGGAGAATCACATACCTAAAATAGACTGGTTCAGATTGTGGTTTTACAGTATAACAGCGGTCATGAAGTGGTCTAGCATTGCAAGACCTATCTTCCCAGCGCTGTGGAGGAAGGTCTGGCTACACCACAGATACATTCTAGGATAGGACAAAAAAAACGCTCTGGGTTGTTTGCATTTCTTTAAACCAATCACAGTTGTCTTGGGCGGCGCTAAATTCTGGACGCAGTGACGGTGGGTCTGCAAAATGTTCTCAGGAAGGAACTTGTTTTGGTGGAACAATTGCACCATGCAAAAGAATCAAAAGAATACACCACATACAATATTAAATGAAGTTAACTGTTCAGACAATACACAAACGTGAGCTATTTAAATAAGCTGGATACATGGTTAACCATAACTTGCTCTTACCAGTATATCGCTGTGTGTACTTCATCCATAGCAATCTCGCCATTCAAACCCAAAACGTCCCAGTTAGATAAATTCCGTAAACATATTCTTCGTAAATCTTTACAACCATTCACCGAAAGAACCAAGCAGGCCTGGCTTGATGCATGATCCAAATGTTCTTCAAAAGTTGCCATTTTCATTTCATTGTGTAGCTTGCTAGCTCGAAGGTTGTTGTTTCCCGTATCAAAGGAATTTTGAGAACGGCAACACACAGAAAGCAGAAGGTGAGGGGCAAAGCCTGACAACCGGCGAGTGTCAGGCTTTATCCTAGAAATGTATTTCTGTTGATCGAGACTATGCTAGAAGAAATATGCAATATGCATAATTGCTTCAAACGTTTTATTTTTTATATCAGGGTTGTGTGTCTTGAATTAGAGTATTTCAAAAAGATCTACAATAAGAATTAAAGATTTGCATCTGCTATGAGCTGCACGTCTTGCACGTCTTGCCCATTTTCACCACCATATCTGAAAACGTCACTTGGTTGGTACAATACGGATCACAGCTGCAATGGTGAATGTCCACTGGCATTGTATGCTAGGCACGAGAGCCCTGCAGTGATGTGATATGGCGATCCTCATGGATTTGCTCTCTCTGGACATCTCTTTGGCTCCTCAATCGCGACTTCATTGGTTGAAAGAAGTGAGTGTCGTAAAGCTATCATCCTTCTCTGGGAGGAAGGGGGGTACCTGTGGTCGAATTTCCAGAAACACCATGTTGTGATAAGATGAGACAAAAGGGGAAACTAAGATAACTCAAATAAATCAGGTCATAGGTTACAGGTCAGGGGACGGGAATATTCGTCCAGACTCTAATAACCAAACATGTTAATGTATAGGTGTGTGTGTGTGTGTGTGTGTGTATGTGTGTGTGTGTGTGTGTGTGTGTGTGTGTGTGTGTGTGTGTGTGTGTGTGTGTGTGTGTGTGTGTGTGTGTGTGTGTGTGTGTGTGTGTGTGTGTGTGTGTGTGTGTGTGTGTGTGTGTGTGTGTTTAGGGATGATGATAAGGGAATGTTTTGTTCCAGGACTGGACTCCTCAAAGTCTCCCGACCCTTCATGCATCCAGAAGTCAAGCTGCTCCTGAGTTTTTCTATAACTACCCATCATGTTACATTGGCCACAGTGAAGTTTAGTTTTATCAAGAGAGAGAGAACACCTAAAGACCCACAGTCACATGTCAAAAATGATTTCAACAGAAATCCAAGTTGACCTTTGGGCTAGAGGTTGTGTAATAACATTTAAATTAGTTCAGGTTTAATTTGGTTTGCTAAAATGACTTCACTGTTGTACTGGAGCCCAGGAGGTTCCGTCTTTTTGTGTATTTCAGTGACTTGTCTACAAGTGCAACATGACGTTAAAAGCGGTTTATGGATCACTAAATTAAAATGGGTTGTTGCACCGCACAAACTAATTCATACGTTTAGATTAGTTGTTCTCTTAATATTTACACCCAGTGAACGCCAGGTGTAACTGTTATAGCTAACAGACAAAGCTAACGTTAGTTAGCTTGCTAATACTATATGACCCGTTTAGAGAAATAGGCGTAATATTGTCGACATATATGACCCGGCATGATAAAAAGCTGTTTCATAATGATGTAAACTTTTTAAGTTACACAAATATAACATAGCATACCTCAACATCCCAACAGCATTAGACTAACTGATTTGGTAACACGAATACAATATTTCCTTACACGTATTAATCATAGTTTTAATATGCAGATGCAGATACAACAAGTAAAGTATAGAATTAGCAGTCAACATAAATAAATAATTTGTCCTAAAACTGTAGTTTAGCTACAGCTTGTGATGCTAAAGTGACTTCCTGTTTACATAGTTGGTTGCTTTTGAATGGATGGCACTACAGATGTTTCCTAGAAGCTGATTTACACATTAATAACCTGGCAAAGACATTGGTTAAGTGTTAATGGTGCAACCAGATTTATTAAATCATTTAACTAGCTCAAGAACTGAGGAAGGACTTTACCTACAAACCTAAGACATCTACGAATAGCATGTGCAACCCAATCCTAGCCAATACAGCCTCATTAGAGCGTTCCGTCTGCGTGAAGTAGGCCGATATACAATTTCTAACAGTCAGTTGAAAGGGTGAATCATGACTGCTTATGTGTCTGTTCATCTTGCGCTCCTTCAGTTTGATCTGACTTTGCCCTGGTCCCTCTGTGCACAGTGACACTAGAGATAGGGCATGTGATGAGAATCTGAGGTACCGCAGAGCATGTGTTGCCTTCCTCAGCCTCACACACTTCTATTGCTGGGAGCATTAACAGAGCAAGTGCTACCTCCATGTCGGCTCGCATCAAAGCCTTCTGCCACAAGCACGTGGACGCCCCCTCCCATTGTTAGTCTGGCCTCATGAGGATGACAATGAACACTGTTGTCCTTGTTGTCATGGTCTGACCTTAAGCTGATGAATAAATTACAATAAATCCTGCTTTGATTTGTAAATCCCACTCAAGAGACTTTTTTCACAGGTTATATATAAAGTTTTTCAAACATCTCCCACCAGCCTCAAGAAAACACTGAACAATATACACTTTTTATAAGCCCCCAGAGGGTGATTTCAGTTGAGTGGTGAGACGATGCCCTCCTCCATCAGTCAGCCTGCAGCAAGTCCAGGGCGGGGCAGTCAAAATGATATGGAGCTACTCAATGCCAAATGCCAGGCACTGTCGAAAAAGAGAAGCACCCAGATGATTGGGTGTATTAAAAGCTTTTTTGTCCCGTGCTGCATGGTGATTGATCTCCTTTGACGTGTCCTTTTACCCTGTGTCACATTAGTAAAGTACGTCTCCGCTGAGAGACTGACAGACTGCATCCTCCTCCTCCGAGAAACAGAGAGGGAGAGGAAGGAAGAAAGATGGCAAGAAAACAGAGACAGATGAGATAGGGAGAAAAGATGTAGACACTCAGATAAAAGCATAAACAGTGAAAGAAAGAAAGAAAGAAAGTGAGTCAGACACAGTATAAGGCAAAGTAAGAAAACCAACAAGTACCACTCACAGCAGGGATGTCACTTTTATTGCTGATGATTATGGCAGGAGAGCCTGAGTCAAGATAATTATCACATTCATCATAACAGCAGAGTCCGTTATGGCAACATTACATAATTTTCCTATTCCATGGCAAAACTAATTTTGCAAGCATTTATGTCCTCCCTCTGTTCAGTAGTCTCAAGTGAAACATATATGCCTTACTGACAACTGAGACTGGAACAGCTGGGTTTCCTTCTGGCCATTGTTATACTCACTCACATTGTACACTGCGTAGAACCAGGTAGACTGATTCTACCTGGTTCTACGCACAGAGTGTAGAAAATTCTAAGCAATGTTTGCACTACATGAGTATCCCTGGTGTGAAGGACTGGAATCAGCCAAGTGCTTATCAGTCACCGTGAGAATAAACGAGGCTGTGGTCCATTTATCAAGTCAAGTCAACTTTATTGTCAATTCTGCAATATGTGCCAGACATACAGGGCAATTGAAAATACGTTTCTCTTCGACTCACTGTGCAATAAGGACACATACAACAAGTATAATATAAAAGGTAAGAAATATATACAAATAAAGATTTAAAAAAAGATAAGTAATATGTACAAATAAGTAATATACAGTATACAGTACAGTAATACATTCTAAATAGTGCAAATGTAAGGCAAAATCAAACAGTACAGAAAACTAAAGATGAAGATATTTGAAATGTCCAATATAAAGGAAGAGTGTCTTCTTTTGTATGTCAGTGCAGATCCTGATGGCGGGGGGGGGGTACAGAGTTCTTGGGGGCAGAACTTGCTCTCTTCAGTTTGCGGAGGAAGTAGAGGCGCCGCTGGGACTTCTTGGCCAGTGATGCAGTGTTTCAATCAAATGAAATCAATGTCCTTATTTTAAAAACTGAAATCTACAGAAAGAAAGAACTCGGAGCAATAGTATAGTAAAACATAGATATAGGTTTTGAAGGAACCTATATCTATAAAACTGATATTAAACTGGCAGCACATGTTAAAAGCACAGAACCCCCCCACACACACACACACAAGTAAACTTTGAATTAAAAGAGTAATATCAGCGTAATAAAGAGCTGTTTGTCTAGACTATTATTAACATCATCATTTATGAGATTCTTCCTTTTTACCATTAACATTTACCAATACACCAAACACTAGATGTGTGAGGTTTGTGCAGAACCTCATTTTAGATGATTGCCTCGTACAACCCAATCTTCATAAGAAACCATGTAAATAATATATTTAATAAGTAGTATCTTTTGACTATGCACACCGTAACCCTAACCCTGGAAAATGATATGTGTAGTATGATGCATTTTTCATTTACAGCCATTAGCCTGCCACCTCTCTCAGCTTTGACCAGATCGTTACATGCAATATCTAATTATGCTCTCTGAGCATTGACAGGCCTACATATATACACATGATATGGTCATGGCTTATTTGGACAATTAAATATAACAGAGACATTGTTTATGTTGATAGCGACACATGTGCTTCAAATCAAATCAAAATGTCTGCTGTAAAAAAAAAAAAACTTTGATTTTGTGGATATCCAGTTTGTGAAAGAGACCAGCTTGGGACTCAACATGACTTAAGATAAAACAACATCAAATAACTTTTGAATGAATTATGGAATAATACTAAGAGTGTATGTAAGCAAAGATTTGTATACGTTTCTTGCTGGTTGCGCTGTGTTGCTCTGTTTGCTCCTCGTTTGCTGTATTACTAGACTCCTTCAGATGCAACTAACAGACTCTTAAATGAGATTGATCACTTTGGAGAGAAACTACATGCAGAGAAATTCAAACAGCTTTGTTATATTACTTTTTAGCTTGTTAGGAGAGGCTAAAACTTCTCCTGACTATAATAGCTGCATTTCCCTGTTTGATATGTTACATTACTCCAAAAGCAGCCTTTATTATATACTACTAAGCAATTGACAAGAAGCACACTTTTTGTAACTTGACCTGGAAACAACATAAGGGTTATAATCAAGTTGGTCTAGAAGTTTGTGAAGTTTTTTGGTAGGAAATTAAATAGTTGTACCACTATAGGTGATCATTAAACCATACTGTTCTCTTGGATATATTCTATTCTAATTTATTTTAATTTAATTCTCTCTCACTCAAATAAGCTTCATTGGCACACTTTTTGATGTTACATTGGCTCATGCTTAATGTCATATTGTTGAATATCACATTTATATTTAATTAAAAGGGCAAAGCAATATGTGTTCTATTCTATTCTATTCTATGCTATTCTCTCTCAGCTCCCTCTTGATGTAACATTACCAAAGCTGAAGTTCATATTGCTGAAATTACATTTAAAAAATTTGAGAAATTTGAAAAATAATCCCGAAACAAAACGACACATATCTCACAGTAAAATCTTTAGAATACATAAACTAACCCTAACAGAAAAGGGCAGAAAATATCTATACTTGTCAATTCCAGCAGCACCGCGCATGCCCAGTTCATTGCTAAGGAAGAAAGGGGAAAATGTCTCTGGCGAGGTGAGTACCGCGACCAGGTCTTTTGTGTTTTTATTCCATGAAATGTTATCAAATGTCGCTTCACTTTATGTTATACGATGTATAGATTGCCTCTAATGTGTTACATTTATGTCTTTGTCCTGCCCGCTATCGTGCCCTTTTTTATCGAAGCTTTTAGCACCAGCTAATGCTAGCTAACGTTAGCTGAGCTGAAATTGTATGTCGATAGCTAGCTAGCTAAACATTTGGCATTAGCTAGCTAGCTTAGCAACAGGCAGCCATGGACAACAGCACGAGTTTATCAACGGGTTGTTTGTGGTGTGTTAGCTACATGCTTCAGTTTGGTTCTCGAAATTTGTAACAGCGTGTTATGTGAAACCTGACTATTAGCTAGCTGGCTAAAGTTAGCATTTTTAGCACTTCAAGTATAGCTAGGTAACGTTATTTGGTGCCACTATAGGCTAACGCTAGCTAGGGCTTGACGTTACAGCTGTCGCTAAGCTACTGTACAAACAATGAGACTTAAACGTGTATCATTTTGTGTCCAGCTTTTTACCGGCGCCGACCCAGCTGTCTCAGGACCAGCTGGAGTCAGAGGAGAGGCTCCGGGCCCAGACGTCCTACTCGACCGCCCTGGTTTCGTCCCGCAGGGAGCCCCCTCCTTACGGACACAGAAAAGCCTGGGTGCCTCGCTCACTTGAGGTAAATCAGCTTATTTACTCTAGTACTACTAGTCAAATAGTATCAATAACATGAGAAACCCGAACTTTCAGTTTGTTGGTGGTTGGGGGTATTTCTTGTCTGATGTCCCACATCTGGATGGCATACTAAATGTAGAGGAGTATCTGCCATAGTGCTCTATAAGACTAATCAACACCACGTCTATCTTCTCATTGCTGTACATGTTTTTGTTTCCGTAGGACTTTGGAGATGGAGGAGCTTTCCCAGAGATCCACGTGGCCCAGTTTCCTCTGGAGATGGGTAGGAAGAAGAAGACATCCAATGCCCTGGCGGTGCAGGTGGATGCAGAAGGAAAGATCAAATATGACGCCATCGCCCGACAGGGACAGGGCAAGGATAAGGTATACAGGCAATTGAAAAATGTATCCGTGTATAATTTGAAAAATATCAACTGTAGATTAAATTAACTCTAAGTCTTATCAAAATGACAAGACTAGACACACATTAAGATGAAATACACCTGCACCGTGCGCACATCTTTTTATTCATTGTAAATATTATGAAGGTTGCTCACAGATCTCACTCATAGTTGGTATCATATAATACTTGCCAGTGAGTCTAGGCCTGACAAAATCCAGCTTTGTTTATTGCAAGAGTTGCTATGCTATTCTTAGTATTACCTACACTGCAATACCATAAGACAAAATCAATCTTAAATGCACATTTTTAATATGTCCCCTTTGATTTACAGAATACACACACACACCACACTATGATACACATTGTCAAAACAATCCATTGCCATGGTACATGTCATTTTCTAATGTGGTTACAAAAAGGGTCTTAGTTGGCTTCATGAGTTAGTTATTTCTAAGCATTTTTCATCCTTCATTGTCGCAGGTGATCTTCAGTAAGTACACAGACCTTCTTCCAAAGGAAGTTCTGAATGAAGACACGCCAGAACTACAGAAGCCTGATGAGGAGGCCGTAAAAGAGGTAAGCCAGCTGCAATGGGAATGTTTGGAAAAGTGAGTTACACGCAGGGTGCCATTAGATCAAGTTATCCATGGAACTGTAGATTAGACCACTTAAGGTCATACAATATTCTCTACACCATTTACCCAAGGAGAGCAGTCAGTGTTTTATCCATTGGTTACAGTGTGATCAAAAAAATCGACAACCTTTTTATTTAGTTTGTACTTTAACTTTACTGAGTTAGAATTGGTCATGTGTCTTTGTAGCTGACAGAGAAGACCCGCAGTGCCCTGGACAAGGCGGTGTCTCAAAAGATTGCTGCTGCCATGCCTGTAAGAGCTGCAGACAAACAAGCTCCTGCACAGTATATCAGGTATGTATTAGAATTGAACTACTTCCAACATTTTACAGCACAAAAATTAAATAGTGAGAGTAGGATTGTTTTTTAGGTTGTGCTTTCATATAATGCTACATTGACATCATGTGGGATTGAAGGTAGCGATGAGACAGACTCCCAGTGATGACATTCAATGTTATGAAACACTTAAGTACATACTGATAGTAAATCAAAATTGTCTTAATCTCCTGTATTTGTGCATGTAGCTGGTGAAGTTAGGTTTTATGTATGGTGACACATTTCTTTTTCGTTGTCTCTCCCCAAGATACACCCCGTCCCAGCAGGGAGTGGCTTTTAACTCCGGGGCCAAACAGAGGGTTATCCGCATGGTGGAAATGCAGAAAGATCCGATGGAACCTCCACGTTTCAAGTAAGTAAATGTGTGTTAGGGTTGCACGATATTGACAAAATGTGATATCGATTATGAATATTGTGATTATAGATATTAATTCCGATATTTTTTAAACACAACTAAGCCACACAGTCAATGGACGGGACGCAGCGCTCCACAAAATAATTATTGCAACCCCTTTTGATATAATATTGCACAATGTGATATTGCGATAACGGTATTGAGTTGATATATCATGCACACTTAATGTGTCCAACACAGCAACTTGAATTTCTTTTAATTTCTTCATGATGTGTTGATCAGTTTGAAGAGTTCCCATTAGTAGTTTTTAAAGGTTAACTTTTCCATCAGAATTGTACATCAAGTAATAGCCAAAGGAAATCTAAGTGAGAATTAAGCACTTAAAAGCCTGATCATACTCAAAAGTTCTGTTTAGATACCCACATTTAGCTCCATTATAAATATCTTGCTCTTGTAAAGAATTCTTTTTTACCAGTTACAAGGTCATCATTTGTTGTAACTACCCTTTTGACCCTCAGTCTGACAAAAATAGATGAAGAAATGTAACGGGTATAATTGTATGTTTCAGGATCAACAAGAAGATTCCTCGAGGACCTCCTTCTCCCCCTGCCCCTGTCATGCATTCCCCAAGCAGAAAGGTACAGTTGTCTGAAATGTTAGAAACATTGTGCTTTCCAGTACTTTCATGCTATATTGAAACATCCAAATGAAATTCCCTTGCATTGTCCAAAAGCTGTTGTGTTTAACAGTCTCTCCCTTTTGTTGTAGATGACAGTCAAGGAGCAGCAGGAGTGGAAGATTCCTCCATGCATCTCCAACTGGAAAAACGCTAAGGTATTGTGACACCAGAATTAATTTGAACGCTTACACTTTTTTGTAAATGTCAAACACTGTGAGTAGGTCGTGCAGGCATGTGTTTTTTTTTGTTTTGTTTTCCAGTTTTATTGTTTTAGTATTACATTGCATAAATATTAGATTTTTAGGACTCCAGGGGCCAGATGCATAAGACTCGGTGTAGATTCACGACTAAAACTGTGTGTACGTCGACGAGCATAAACGGATGTAGAAACAACCTTAAACATCTGTTTGCATATCAATACCTGTGTCTGCTCTACTACTCACCTGTCAATGAGAAATGGGCAAAGAGTGCTATTTTACCGACTGTGTCACATCAGCAAGGTTCTCCAACAGTGCCACAGGGCTACATGTAGCATTCATAACACTGATTCATTACACATTTCTGCAAACCATCATCGGAGATATCTCAATCCTCATAGTTATTAAACCCTAATAACAACCACTTATCTCACATATAGCGGGTATAAGACAATAACTGACAGGAGCGTCATGCTTACGTAACTGGCACACAACAGCACAATGCACGAGAATCGCGTTCTGATCAAATAGGACTCAGGCTTCAGTTACTCTATTGCCTATTTCTCGCCTCAAATGTTTTCAGAAACACATTTTAGTGTACTGTTTAGCTGTAATTTGAGAAAGTTTGTGAAAAACTGACCAAGCAACTTGCATGTGTCACTCAGAGCTACGTTGTTTCGTTGCTCTGATTGGTTGTAGGTCTATACAATTGCAACAAAAAGGACATAACATACTGTACGTACATGATATCAAAATAAACAATTTATGATTCAAAACCATACCCCTATTACCCGTGCACCCCTCATACAAAATTGAAAGTGCATTTTTGCATATCAATACTTGTGTCTGCTCTACTACTCACCTGTCAATGAGAAATGGGCAAACAGAGTCTTTACGGTGCCACAAGGTCTTTACGCACGGCTGTGGCTATTTGTAGCATTCGTAACGCTAACTCATCACACGTTTCTGCAAACCGTCATCGCAGTAATCTCAGTCCTTGTAGTTACTAACCATCAGGGCCCAGTTGTTCAAAAAGTTTAATCTGGATCAGAATGAACCAAATCTGAAAATCCCATGTTTTGCTATCCAGGATCAGGTAAGCCATATTACTTTTGTGCCAGTTTTTCAAAGAAAAAAGGACAAAAGGGAGATGATGGCTGAAATGTAAATACTAAAAACAATGTTGGTCAACCACTCACAGCTATCTCAGTTAAAACAATGTGTACACCTGGTCTGAAGTATGTGTGAGGTGTGCAATTTCTCACTGCATATTCTTTTTTTTTTATATATATATATACCAGTTTGTTTATGTGTGTGCGTATGCATGGTTTTTGTGCATATGCGTCATTTATACATCTGGCTCCAGATCTTGTCATGGTGATTCCATTTTAAATACCCATTTTTTTTACTCTGCTCATTTCTTTCTGTCTGTGTGCCTAACATCTTTCAGGGCTACACCATTCCTCTTGACAAACGTCTGGCTGCTGATGGTAGGGGGCTGCAAACCGTTCACATCAATGAAAACTTTGCAAAGCTGGCTGAGGCGCTCTACATCGCTGATAGAAAGGTACTCCTGGTTCAGAATTGTTGGATTGCCTAAAATCTATACCTTTTTACCCATATTTTACTTACCTAATGAAATGCTGATTTCTTCCATAGGCCAGAGAGGCAGTGGAGATGAGAGCCCAGGTAGAGAAGAAGATGGCCCAGAAGGAGAAGGAAAAGAAGGAGGAGAAACTGAGGGAACTGGCCCAAATGGCTCGAGACCGCAGGGCAGGGATCAAAAGTCACGGGGACAAAGGTGGGTCCTAAAGACAAGGGCCAAAATTGTATTTAGAATATTTTGTCGGTTTCTTATTTTTAAGCCTATGTGACTGGCCTGTGCTTGTGGTTTTCTGAGTGAGTGGAGCAGACTCTGTCGTCAGTGCTATTGCCAGTTCCAAATCTGGAACACCAGTGGCATAAGTGATGACAACATTTTTCATCCTGCCAGTGTTGACAGGACCAGTAAGCTGTGAAATGATGTTTGCGCTTCCCTGCTGATCATTCACATATATCTTGAGAAGAGAAATCAGTGCTGCATGTCCTGTTTTTGTGCGTGCTTTTTGAATTTAGATACATCACATTGGATCAGAATGCAAAGTCTGAGTTTACAATTTGTTTAGAAATTCTAAAATCTGTCGGCTGTGTTTTTGTTTTGCAAGTTTCCTGACCACTTGGCCTAATCTTCCCTCTCCTGTGTATTCCCTGCATCGCATTTCTTCCATTCCTATAACATCTATTTTTTCCATTAACCCTTACTTTACCTCCAACACACTTTCACTATTTCTCACCTGTCTTCTCATTTCTCTCCTCTTTCTTTTCACCTCTGCTTTTCTTCTGGACCATGTCATCATCTGTCTCCCATTCCTTTCATCGTGTGGTTTTAATTCTTTTTTTAAATGTTGCTATTTGTTTGTTTTTTTTGCACCCCATTCTCACCTCTTTCCATCCGTCCATCTCCCCCTGTCTCTCACAGCAGGTGGCGAGGACACCGAGGTCAGGGAGCGTGACGAGATCCGCCATGACAGAAGGAAAGAGAGACAGCACGACAGGAACATTTCCAGGGCTGCTCCTGATAAGAGGTGCTGGACACGCACTTTAAACACACTGCATGTGAACTCAATCCCCACCTTCTCCCTGTATACACACACACACACACACAGATGCACTGCTCACTGCTGAATCATTCATGGGGCCAGCAGTAATACGGAACGAACGCAGCAGGATCCAACCGAGTATTTACGCAGTAGTCCTTGTCTGCAATGATCCACAGACTGTTTGTGTATGTAAGATGCATGTATTCACTGTTGGGTTGTCAATTGATGGAATTGTGGGTCCCTGGAGGAGTGGAGGAAGTGAAATTCAGAGCAGAGCTCATTACAATCACAATTCCAGCTGTCGAACAGCAGAAACCTAGTTATCTTAAAATTACCTTTGACTTAACTTTGAGATGACGTTGCTGAAGAACAGTCAAGATGTTAAAGTCACCAAGAACTTTTCTTTTTTTTTTCTTCTTTTTTTTTATTTTATATATGATGTGTTGTACATATTTCATTATAGATTAAAGCTTGTACATTTATGATTTTAGAAATTACCTTATGTTGTACACATACAAATTTCAGCCAATGTCCTATTTATTTTGTAATACATCACATTGAAGTTACAGTACCCCTCATGACTTCAGAGGTTTGATGCTACAGCACTAAAAGTATTAGGCTGGATACCAGACGAAATGCGAGCTCATGTGTTATTTGCTCTGGCAGATACGTCTGGCGCCCCTCTCGTTCAGACAGATTTCCAGCCGGCCATGTCCTGGGCGGACCAATCACGACCGTTTATCTCACATATGGCGGGTTTAGGACGATGCCTGACAGAGGAGCGTCACGCTTACCAAACGTAGTTACCGAACCTAACTGGCGCACAACTGCGCAATGCGCGAGGCTCACGAAAACATTTTAGTATACCGTTTGGCTTCAATCTGAGAAAGTTTGTAACCAGGTTTCAGAACCGACCAAGCACTGACCAAGCAACTTGCATGTGTCGCTCAGAGCTACGCTGTTTCGTTGCTCTGATTGGTTGTAGCTGTATTCAGTTGCATCTAGAGCTGGGCGATATGGAAAAAATCTAATATCACGATATTGTTGACCTCAATATCGATATTGCGGCGATATTGTAGGGTTGACAATTGCTGCTTACAAAAAAATATTTACACTGACATTTTTGATAAATAATCATCATGAATGTGTATATAATAACTAAGTGGGTAAAGGCAAATAATAGAAAAGTCTGGTAAGTTCAAAAAATGACATCACTTTACTGTAATCCAGCCATTAAAACCAGAGACAGATAACACTTATGTGTCATATTACGATATCCAAAATCTAAGACGATATACAGTCTCATATGCATCCAGAGGCATTTTGGTCTGCGCCTGCTGATAACGCCCCATGGAAATGGAAAATGAACTGAGAAGTTTCATACTAATACGCATTTGTGAGTTGCCAGGCTATAAAAATATCGCATTCTTTGTAGAAATGTAATAGTATTAATGAAAGTTAAGTTGTTATATATATATATATATATATATATATATATATATATATATATATATATATATATATATATATCTCCTATATTATATTTCCTATGTTTTTGTGTGTGTGTGATTAGTTTTTGCCATGAATCTTTGCTAAATTTCAGACATTGTTCTCTTTTCCAGGTCGAAGTTGCAGAGAGATCAGGACAGGGACATTAGCGAGCTCATTGCTCTGGGCGTGCCCAACCCTCGTTCTGCCAGTGAGGCGCAGTATGACCAGCGACTCTTCAATCAGAGCAAGGTTGGAACATATCATACCTACTTTACTACATCAATATAGACTTAGGTGATTTGTGTTGGCTGGACAAAAATATCAACATGTACAAGACTGAATACCCAGCTCTGCAACATGAGGAAACATTCCCAAAATAGAGTTACAGTATGTCAATATGTACACTACCGGTCAAAAGTTTGGGTTCACTTAGAAATTTCCATTCCACTCTATTACAGACAGAATACCAGTTGAGATCAGTTGCATTGCTTTTTTAACCAGGGCAGCAGTTTTCAGATTACATTATGTGCTTACATAATTGCAAAAGGATTCTCCAATGTTTTCTCAGTTAGCCTTTTAAAATGATATCAGATTAGTAAACAGAATGTGCCTTTGGATCATTGGCTGAATGGTTGCTGACAATGGGCAATGATAGATATTGCATTAAAGATCAGCCACTTCTTTCTACAACAGTCGAGAACCCTTTTGCAATTATGTAACATAATGTAATCTGAAAACTGCTGCCCTGATTAAAAGAACAATGCAACTGATCTCAGCTGGTATTCTGTCTGTAATGGAAATTTCTAAGTGACCCCAAACTTTTGACCGGTAGTGTAAGGTAAGAGAGACAGAGTTACCTGGAGCGGAGTTAAGGTCTCTCAAACATCTGTTCCAGTCTGCATTAAAAAAAAAAAAAGGTTGAGTTTCACCGTCAGTGTTGGGCTGAAGTGGCACAGTCTCCAGTAGTTTGTGTTTTAGGGGACCGGAGGAAAGCCTCAGCTGCAGAATAATCTTGATAGATGACGATCTTTTCATAATATCTAACTGAGTAATTTGACTCCCAAATACAAGAAAGAATCATAATTCTTTTTTTTTTTCTTGAGTATGAAGGAAAGCTAAAGCCAATTATTCTATTGTATTATTATACTGTATACTTTATCTTTAAAATATATTTCTTACTGTCCTTTCTGTTTGTATTCTTTATATGTTAAGTGAGTGGAGTCAAATTGTTTACACAAACCTGGCCAATAAACCTGATTCTGATTAGAAAATCACCTCAAAAGATTTAGATATTGCCTTGTTGTACATATATTACATATTTTCCTGAAAGTCACTCTTCCTTTCTCCCCGTCTCTTCCAGGGTATGGATAGTGGTTTTGCCGGTGGTGAGGATGAGACGTACAATGTGTATGACCAGCCGTTCCGCGGCAGCAGAGACATGGCTTCAAACATCTACCGGCCCAGCAAGAATATAGAGAAGGACGCCTACACAGATGACTTCGACACACTCATGCAAAACAACAGGTACTATAGATATACTATGTATACTATAGATTACTTACTTACTTTATTACCATTTCAATAACAAACTACAACGTATTATACATTTATTTGACTAATTTGGCAATTCAAATATTGTTTTTATTATATACTTTTTGTCATACATGACACTAAGTACACATGAAACACAGCTGATCAGAGGAAAGACTTCTTTGAATCACTAGTTTATATAAAAGCAAAATGTTTACATATATAACCCATGACTAAGTGTAGGATTCAATTCATTGTACGGTGGACATTGTCGTCTTGGTGGCATCGGTCTTAAATTTTACAAAGCGCAACTCAGGAATAAGCAATGAAAAGTTTGTGCTCACTTTTATTTAATTTTTGAGAAACCTTGTGCATAATTGCATATGAATGGAGTAAATGTGATGTGAACCATTTATAACTATGCTTTTGGATTTAGTGTTAAGTGTAAAAATGTTAATAACTTTGTAGATGCTATAGCTGGGATTCCCCTACATTTTAGATAATCTGAATAGAGTTTAGAGTACCTTTCCGCATCATACAAGGTAATAAGGAAAAACATTTTTCTTAACCTTTCATTCAAATGATTTGCTTAAACTAGAACAATTGATTAAAACAAAATCTTATTGTCTGGAATATGGCTAAATATTGCCTTAAATAAATTCACAACCCATAGTGGATCCCAAACATCTTGTTGGCCATTGCTGGTTTGAAAACAAACACTTTTTTTTTCTTTTTTTTACAGTCCCTCCAGAAAAACGTGATTATGCGATCGCATAATTCAATGCATAATCAGCCAAAGTCCGCATATTGATGCAGGGGCCGCATTTTTTCAAATACGTCATCGAAAAGCTGCAAACCCCGCGATGAAGCCACGATGAAACCGCAGTTTTTGCAAGTTCCCACAATTTTTCATCGCATAAAATTGCATAAATATCCCGCATATTCCATCGCTTTTTTTAAGAAAACGTGCCGCATAATCAAGGAGTTTTGCCCGCAACAATCACAAAAAAACTCTGAATTTTTCTGGAAGGACTGTTTTTAAATCAAATTAAGGACTGTTACATGTATCAGGCTACTTACATGACTGCTGAAGTGGTCACCTTCTCATTCATAATCATAAAAAAAACAAACAATAAAAGCTTGGACTCATTTTGAGGTCATTCTGGCTTTATTTTGAGGCACGAGGCAAGCAGGCACATGATGTCCCAGCAGGAGTCCTTGCCCTCGGGGCAGCAGCGCCACACTCTACTAACCGAGCATAGCCTGTCCCATATGTTTAGTCACCAGCTTGTCATTGTCCTCTAGGAATGTTTGCCTGGCTGCAGGGAGTTACACTGTTGTGCAAAACATTGAAAATCTTTGATTTAAGCAAATTCCCTGAGACATACAAACGCATGTTCCATGGAATAATCTGATATTCTGGATTCTGTATTTCTTCTCATAGAAAATTAGTTTGAACAAGAAGCTACCTGCTAGCAGTTAGCTTTTAGTTTCAACACGTCCTCTATCCTGCTTTGAGGATAACTGAAGACAAAAAAACAAAAATTGTCAGTAAAAGAAACTGACTTTGGTGCACACTGTAATGATTTTTTTTTTTTTTTTTTTTTTTGCTTTTCCTTGCAACATACAGGTTTGTTCCAGACAAAGAGTTCTCAGGTGCCGACCACGGGCAGAGGCGAGAAGGTCCAGTCCAGTTTGAGGAGGATCCCTTCGGACTGGACAAGTTCTTGGAGGAGGCCAAGCAGCACGGCGGCTCCAAGAGGCCGTCCACCAGCAGCCGCTCAAAGGACGACTACCACGACAAGAAACGCAGGAAGGAGTGAGAGCGGCCGGGCACACACTCCACGTAGGGCAGCCGCTAGCTTGTTCCAGGACGGGGAGGTAGTCTGCACCCTCGCAAAGGCTGAGAGGTGTTTTAATATGCTCAAGTCTCTATCAGAAATGATCTGTCAGGTTTTCTTTCAGTTTGAGAGAAGGTGATAGATGTATTTTTTTTCTCCTTTTTTGTTATTTTTTTATTTGTTGTTTACTCGGCTCTATTCAGACTAGGCTGAGCATTCAGTGTCATGCTTAATATGACATGAGTAAGCACGTTCCATATATAGCGCAGGTGGTGCTAAACAAAAAGCTGTCGTATGTGTGAGATCAGCCTCTGCATCTGAAAACGTCTCTTTACACTGCAGCAAAGTCAAAGCAAATGTGGACAGTGAGAATTTGGCTCTGGAAATGTGTAGATTTGAGATATATAACATATACAGAGTAAACCCAACAGAAACTCAGCAGGACCTGTTCATATTTACTTTATTTTCTCATTTCTTCCCACATTCCCCCCCCCCCTTGAGTTTTTGTCAACTGTTTAACGGTGTATTTGTGAGCATAGTTAAAGTTCTTATTTAGATATACAGATACAGTATGTACAGCAATATGAACCTATCTGTAAGATGTGAAGCAAACCAGGTTTATAATTCTTGTACATTACAACCAATGGAATAAATTTCATATAATCGTGTGTAATTTGGAAACCTCTGGGATTCTTATTGAGTAAACAATTTTGTATTCACAAAGTTGGAAATGAGATTCAGTGTTTTCTCCCTGTCAGCGTTTTTCAGTCCAGTTAAATCTAAAGCTCCATTAGTTGTGTAATTATTATAGTTTTCTCGTAGTAGATTTCCCTTATTTAAATCACTTCCCAAGTAATGCACGCCATTTACATAGATGATTAAATGCCCCAAATGTATTTAGAGAAGCCATCTATTACAAAGTGTGATTACTGACATTTTTTGCCACAAATGGGTTGTGCGATTTATGTGATGATTGGAACAAAAATGGTTCCATTAATAACAATTAATTATGATTCATGCAGTCTGACAGTTTTATTTTCCCGGGCTTCGGAAAATAATCAACGTGGCATTACACAGCCCAGCAGGCTCCCAAAGCTGCACAGTGCCATCTTTCACTCATGCCTGAATAGGGCCCAGACAGTTGTTATATGCACATGATTTATCTTTTCTTCGATGGGTAGTGTTTGTAGTTATGGCAACCTGTATTAGTGCAGTGTTCTGGAATTGCATGATGATTAGTTTTATTGCTGGTCTTGTACCAGCCTCAGAAAAATTATAGCCATAGTTAATTTATAATTAATTATATTGGGATATCCAAAAGGGAACACTACTCGGCACATTTTCTGCATGTACTAAAGTTGGATATGTTCATTATAATTATAAAACTTAAAACCACATTGGTTTGCCATAATCTCAGTGGAATTGCAATGGAGAGTGAAGTGGCAATTAACTCCTAAAAGTATCCTACTAAGTATTTAATCAAAGCAGAAGCCATAAAAATGTTTTTTTTCTTCAAAATGTACTTACTTTTTGATAAATGACCTTTGTCTCAGTCACATCTAACGCTTACATTTAAAGCCTACAAAACCTACCAAGCCCTCCACCATCTGGCCCCCTCATACCTCACTGACCTCCTCTCCCCGTACCAACCCTCACGGTCCCTCAGATCCACCTCAGCTGGTCTCCTCTGCATCCAAAAGGCCAACCTCCGCAGTTTTGGGGACAGAGCGTTCTCCAGGGCAGCTCCCAGGCTCTGGAACTCCCTCCCCCAAGAGATCCGCACCTCTGAGTCCCTCACCATCTTCCAGTCTCGCCTCAAGACCCATCTCTTCTTCACTGCCTATCCCTAGCACCACGCCCCTCCCCTTTTCATCTGTGCCTGAATCTTTTGTTTTGTTTGTCTCTATTTCTATACCCTGTAAAGCGACTTTGAGTTCGTGAAAAGCACTATATAAATTCAATTTATTATTAAAGCTATAAACATCAAGATTTCAGTCCTGGTTGATTTGGCCACACCTGTAGTTACTGGTTGTAATTAACGCTCGCATTGCCAGACCTTCCTCCACAGCGCTACGGAGGAGGGTCTGGCGAGTCCACACGGCATTCTGGGATGGGAGAAAAACGTGCTCTGGTTTATTGGCATTTCTTTAAACCAATCACATTCGTCTTGGGCGGCGCTAAGAGCCGCACGGAGCAACGGTGCCTCTGCAAAATAGCCTCAGGAAGGAACTTGTTTTGGTGGAACGTGTACGTTCAAAGGTTGTTTTAGTCGTGCGAGAGAAAACTCAGATTGGACAGATAGTCTAGCTAGCTGTCTGGATTTACCCTGCAGAGATCTGAGGAGCAGTTAACCATCGTCCTCATAAATCCACCGGAGTTTAAAATGCCAACACAAAGAAAGGAGAAGGTAACGGACATCCGGCCGGAATGAAAGACATCACACAATTTCCGACGGCACCTGAACAATCCTGGAAGTGGAACGTCGTGGATGTAGACTATTGTAATGCTAAGAATGTCTTAATAATACAAATACCTGATTTTGAAATGACTTACCAAAACTGCCTTTGAGCTGCTACTCTGTCAGGAACCCAGAGAATGGAGGAGGATGGGCAATCTTGTATTGTACTTGTACCAAACCAAAGATGAGTCCTCAAAATGCCTGGGATCGCCATTTGAACAGCATTCAAATCCATTGTGGGAATGGCGGACTCCGCCACTGACGATGCTAACTACTACAGTTGTGTTCAGAATAATAGCAGTGTGTTTAAAAAAAAAAAAGTGAATAATGCTCAAAATCCTTAGAATAGCTTTTAATTCCATAATATCAATGCATTGGGAACACTGCACATTCAATTCCAAATCAAAACATGACCAAAATTGATCAAGTTTGTGTTGTACCTTTACAGAAAGTGAAGAAAAAGGAATATTAGGCTGTTCAAAAAAAATAGCAGTATTTGCATTTTTCTTTACAAACTCAAACCTTTTACTGTATAAACTGAAAAATGTCTCCAGGGTTTGCTTTACTTTGAATCATTACACTAATATTTAGTTGCATAACCATTATTTCTGAGAACTGCTGTGTGGCATGGAGTCGACCAACTTCTGGCACCTGTGAACAGGTATTCCAGCCCAGGACGATTGAACTACATTCCACAATTCCTCTGCATTACTGGGTTTTGCCTCAGAAACAGCATTTTTGATGTCACCCCACAAGTTTTCAATGGGATTGAGGTCTGGGGATTGGGCTGGCCACTCCATAACAGCAATCTTGTTCATCTGGAACCAAGACTTTGCTCGCTTACTAGTGTGTTTTGGGTCATTGTCTTGTTGAAGGAACCATTTCAAAGTTATTTCCTCTTCAGCATAAGGCAACATGACCTCTTCAAGTATTTTGATGTATTGAAACTGATCCATGATCCCTGGTATGCAATAAATAGGCCCAACACCACAGTATGAGAATCATCCCCATAACATGATTTTTGCACCACCATGCTTTACTGTCTTCACAGTGTACTCTGGCTTGAATTCAGTGCATGGATCGCGTCGGACAAACTGCCAAACCATTGTTCTTTTCTACACCCAAAAAGAACAATTTTGCTCTCATCAGTCCACCGAATGTTGCCCCATTTCTCCTTTGGCCAGTCAATGTGTCCTTTGGCAAATTTCAACCTATTCAGTACATGTCTTTTTTCAGCAATGGGACTTTGTGGGGGCTTCTAGCTGATAGCTTTGCTTCACATGGCCTTCTTCTGATCCTAACAGTACTCACAGGTAACTTTAAGTCTTCTTTGGTTTTCCTGGAGCTGATCATTGGTTGAGCCTTTGCCATTTTGGCTATTCTTCGATCCATTCGAATGGTAGTTGACCGTTTTTTCCCACGTCGTTCAGGCTTTGGATGCCATTTCAAGGCATTTGAAATCATTTTGGCTGAGCAGCCTACAATTTTCTGCACTTCTTTATATATTTTCCCCTCTCCAATCAACTTTTTAATCAAAGTCTGCTGTTCCTCAGAGCAATGTCTGGAACGACCCATTTTGCTGAGTATTTCAGTGTGAAATGTACTATAACCAGCATGCACATTTGCTTCCTTCCTTCCTTAAGAATCAATCACCTCACTAATTGAACACAACACTGCTATTATTTTGAACATGCCCCTTTCAATTACAGATTCAATTACACAGAATGAGCAGCATGCATGTCATGACTGTTGGGTCTGTTGGTTTTCTATGACTCTACAATACTTACTAGTAAATTATTTGCCATGTAGAAATATCACTTCTACCAAAAAAATTGATTTATGAGGTTAGTGATGTTGGACTGCTATTATTTTGAACACAACTGTATATGGAGAGATAACAAATGAGTGTACACACATTTAATGGCTATGGCAGAATAAATAGTGTCAAACATTTGATTTAATATGGTGAAAATGTTCCAGATTATAAGTTTAAATGAGTTCTCCTCACTGTTTTGAGATCAGAGACGACACAGCTCTCACTGCCTGCTCTCCAGCTCCCCTCTGCCGACTGAGAAACCAGACAAACGCACATTAAACCTCACTCAATTACAGCAAAGTGGCTCTGATGTGATTTAAGGTTGACCTATACTCATGTGGAGAGGAGCGGACATGCTCAAAAGTCTTCTGATTCTTCACCAGAGGTGGGGGGGGGACAGACTGAACAACACAAAAGCATGACTCCGTGGTAGGAGAGGGGCTTTGATGTAATTTAACTTTGTCCTTTATCATGTCGAGAAGTGTGACTTATTTTTTCATTCCTACCCTTTGGTTTCTGCATGGACGTATTTGCATATAATATATTGTAATGCATATCGGTTATCGGTTTCATTACCTACCAATAATCTGTATCGTCCCTGAAAAAAGCTGTATCGGTTGACACCTACTTTTTAAATACTTGATATAATGTTATCTGCTTTTTAACAATGACGTGAAAGGGGAATGTGATCAAGCTTGTGTCCTCCGGCTCCTACCCCTGTGCATGAATAAATGTTGAATGGATGGATGGAAAATGACTGCTGCCACCAGTGTGAGGTGATTTAAGGACAGCGGGGGTTTATTGTGAGGGCCTGGTATGAGTGTCAGTGTGAAGAAATGTATCCGATATACCAGCTTAGCGTAACTGACTCATGAGGGGCATATAATGACTGTTGTATGTGGTTTTGGAGAAACATTCATGAACATTATTAAAAACTTTGCAATAGACAAAATGTAAAAAAACAAAAAAAAACAAATACTAAAGTCAACAATTTAATTCAGTTTCAATCCAGGTCGGTTCCTATCTCAAAGCAACAGAAAAAAATGTCCTCCCCTCAGCCTGCATTTGTGCTCGGACCATCGTTGAGGTGTTGAGGACAGCTTGATAATAGGTCTCTACCGGTCTCCACTCAGCGCTTGTCTGCCTTTATGAATGTGCACAGAGGAAGATAAATGAGATTCTTATTCAGGAAGGTAAGAGGAAATTGGTTCACTGGCATTGCTTTTGTGTGCCGTTGGATGTAAACGGTGAGCATATTGTGTTGGGCCGTAATGGAATCCTCACGGACAGAGGCCATGATGGATTGCTTCGTATCTTTGCTCCACAAGGTAACAAACCCAGAAATAATAAACAATATTGAGTTGTTGCAGCGCGTCTTTCCGCTCTTTGAACTTGACGAGGATAGCTTCATTTGTTTTGTGATGCCGTGCCCATTTGTGATATTTCTCCCTCCTTCCTCCCCTCAGTGGCAGCAAAGCAATACGTTTGGTGATAAATGTCCCCACTGCTGCTGTTGACCTGTTGATGACGGTGGCCAGAGAGAGATCTTATCACCCCTCCATGACATTTTTTTCAGTATTGAAGGCTGCTGCTGAAACAGAGGCAGCCTTTTCGTTTTTTGTTTTGTTGAAGAAACACACCCACATCCATGGAAAACAATGGTTGTATCTTCTCTCTGCCAGTGACACTATTCCTCATCTTTTACATGGACAAATGAGTCATTCTCGGAATAAAAAACCCGAATCACAATATAGGCAGAAAAGTTCACGTTAAAGCACACCTCACCACACCTTAAATAGTGATGTCGCAGCAGGTGTTTACCATAAGCATAGGTTTCTGTTGTGACATCATTAAATGGGGTGTGGCCTTTTCTTTTAACAGTAATGTAAGCTTGACTTAAAGCTGCACTAATCACATTTTTTTTTTTTTTTTAGCAACAATGGATCAAATGACTACATGAAATGTGGAAGGGGTCGCTTGTAGTGATGAACCCACAGAGAATGATCACATCTTCCCTCAGCTCTGCGGAGCATTTTAGCTCATTGTTATTGTTTTACGGCTCGTAGCTTTATTGTTTTGGTTCAGAGTCACCGCTCTTCTGAACCCTTTTCCAGCAGTAGGGTTGGGCATCATTTGGATTTTAACGATTCTGATTCCAATTCCGATTCTGCCTTTCAATTCCGGTTCTTATCGATTCTCGATTCCGATTCTTTGAAGGGTGGAGTTGAAACAGGTCAAATGCTTATTATCACAAATAAGAGGAAAGTTTTATTTTGAGTCAATGGTGGTTTGCAGTTTTACAGGGCTTTTTCAATGTAAAATAAAGCCCCACTAGAGCGCTGCTTACTGTGCTCCAAGGCTTCAACACAACAAGTGCCTGGCCGCTTCGGAAACCAAAACTTGCGCATGTTAAACTGGGAAGCGATGATCGGATTTCAAACCAAATCCTCTAAACGATTCCAATAAAGAAACGATTCTACTGGAATCGTAATTTTTTAAACGATTCCAAGTAGGAATCGGTTCTCGATGCCCAAACCTATCCAGCAGTGGCAAAGAACTCTGATAAACCCACTCCACTCGTCTTGTCCAGCTTCAAATAGCAGACTTCAAAAGTTAGAAACTAAATAAACGGGAGGAAGACACGGCCCCCACATTTAAGATTAAGGTTAAAACTCTCCTCTTTGATAAAGCTTATAGTTAGGGCTGGCCCAGGTTTGCCTCGGACCAGCTCTTAGTTATGCTGCTATAGTTTTAGACTGCCAGGGGACTACCTATGACACACTGAGCTCCACTCTCTCTCCATATGTGTGCATTCATGTCCCTTTTGTTACTAACCTTGCTCCAGGGAGCTTATTCCCCAGAGTCCTTATGCTTTCTCGCCTCGCAGATTTTGGGGTTCAGGTGGATCGTTTTTGGCAGCTGCTGCCGGGGTCCTGCTCGACACCCTGCAGTGCTACAACTATTATTTGTAGTCATAGTTCTGTTATCTTTATTGTTACTATAAGTGTCACGGCGCATCATGCCAACTGCTGTCATTATTATGAATCATATTTCTGTATATCTCTATGATTGCAGCGGAAGATGGCCACCCACCTAGAGCCTGGGTCGGTCCCATAGACAGTGAAAGAAATGAACACAGCGACGCCATAGACTTCGACGGAGACCAGTGAAGTATATTAGAAGCACTTTTTCGGTGATGGCTGAGCGTTACTGCCCAGCCTCAAACTGAGCTTGAAGACGTAGATATGACGTGAGCAACCTGTCTGAAAGTTGGAAGTCTTCTGGTAGCCGTGCCAGGAGAAATCTCAATCATTCCGAATCTTGCAGAGACAGAGAGCGTGAGTAGAAGCTGTCCATGAGCGTAGGAGCAGGAGCAAAAAGTTGCTGAAATATTTTGTTCCAATGCTTTTCATGGACTCTCTACAGGCTTCTCCCTTGACAGTATGGCTCCACGTCTCCCCCGATTGCCTGCAATCTTCTCCTGACGATACGGTAATTTCTCTACTGTGCGACAGAAAGTTGCGTGGTTATGACGCAATTGTCAGCATGTTTTTACAAAAACAGCTGCTACGGGGCCATAACATGAGATACAAGGTAATGGAGCCTTTTAAACATTGTCGTGTTACTTTAGAAATAAACAATGGACAAATAGAGTCTTTTAAACAGCATCAAAGTGACGCCAAAATGAATGGGAGTCAATGGGATGCTAGCAGAAGGTGATGGCTTGTTAGCCTCAGAATTTCCCCATAGGAGGTACGCTTTTCCTGTGACCTCCACACTGTCGCACCAAATGCTTGCTCGTGGGAAACTGAAATTGTTGTGTCTTTGTAAATTATAGTGTGTGGTCTAGACCTAGTCTCTGTAAAGTGTCCTGAGATAACTCCTGTTGTGATTTGACACTATAAATAAAATTGAATTGAATTGTAAATGTAAAATTAAATAGTAAACACAGAAGAGCATTTGGCAGCTAAAGAGTCAGACATAATTTTGTGAAAACCAAAACAAAAGTAGAGTGAATACTAGATATTCTTCAGACAGCCAAAAATAATGACTAATGTTGCTCCATGTCAGCTAGATTTAGGTAGCTGTTTGCTAACACGTTAGCCATCGATGTTTTGTTTACACTTTATTTTCCTGCCCTCAAGATTAAGTCATTAATGCTGATTTTATATAAAACATTAATGTAGTCTAAAATAATGTATTGCATAATGTATATGTATCACATGGGTGACATTATGTTCTGGCTAAGAATTGTTTCAATCCAGCTCAGTTCTTATCTCAAAACAACAGAAAAGATTTGCTAGGATGTGCAGGATTCTATTTCAAACATGTCTCCCATACTACAATCTGCAGATATGCACCATCACACTAACTCGTATTGCGAATTTAGAGTGTGAATACAGTGTACAAAGCCACAGAGTCTGAAAATCAAATCTGTCAAACTGACATTTACCATTAGCAGCACACACCTGGGAAACCTGTCTCTCCTCAGTCACTCACTCACTTTCTTATCATTAGTTCCTCATCTGTGCATATGTGGGCTGGAATTCACTCTTCATTATACCAGCATTCTAGAGTCGGACAGAGTCTACTGCTCACTGGAAAATGGTCTGCCTGTCATTCTGTCTGTCCCGTCTGCCTCACCTGAATCCTGGAGAGCAGGAAACCGTCCTCTCGTCAGCAGCTTCCTCTGCGGATAATCTATTATGTTGGGAAGACTTAGACAGGCGTAACAATCTTTAATGGTTGTGTCAGTCAGAAAGCAGCCTACCAGCTCACACACCAGCGGCAGGGCCCGCCCAACCATGGTGGGAGTGCACATGGACTGCTCTGGGATTTTCTGTGACAGGACGTGATTGACGCCTAAGCCAATGTCTTCATCTGAGTAAAACGGCTGGGCTAGACAGTTGTGGTTTGAATGGAAACGTTTGGTGGTAGATTTGGATGTATTGATGATGCAAGAAAGTACCATCTATGCTGTTTCTCAAATCGTTCACTTCTGTACTTACACTTGCTATTTGGAGTACATGTGTTCACACTGACCAAGTGTGGCCAAATGCAGTTTATTACAAGTCCCCCGGATGCTCACTGCACACAAAAAACGGTTAAAACATTAAGTGTGGAACGCTGGACACTATTCAGCCTCAATGGTCGCCATCTTTGCTACGGAGCGGAAGCTACAAGACCTCCAACGTTGTTTTTTTTAAACTTCTGAAAATGACGGCAAGGGAGCTGCAGTGTTTGCGATTGAAACAGCGAACACTAAACTACATAAATGTAATTTATACAGTACATGTGTTTTTTTCAATAAGTAAAACTATACTGTAGTCGGATAGTGAGAAAACAAGCCCGTATATATCTTGTTGGGCGTCAATAGGTGGCAGTAATGCTCCGTCCGGCTGCAATTTACAGTAACACTTTACTTGAAGGTATCTACATAAGAGTGACATGACACAGTCATGACACATGAACCCTAACCCTAACTCTAACCCTAACTTGTCATGACAAAAACCAAATGACACTTAATGACAGAAGCGTTATGTCATAAACGTTTATGACTTGTTTATAATGTTTATGACACGCTCATGACAGTGTAATGTCACTCTTATGTAGATACCTTCAAGTAAAGTGTAACCCAATTTACCTTTAAAAAGACGAGGAAGAGTCATTTCTGGTCACTGCATACTGTAACGGCTGTGAGCGGTTAGAGACAACACTACCCTGTCAAAATTGACACACTATACAAGTGAATACATAGTGTGAACAGTGTACTACATGTAAGTGTACTCACGTTTCCATTACCTCCTACCTGTAACTTTCCATTTGCAATATCAATAGCAGTGCTCCGATTGGCACTTAGTCCTTTCACGATTGTTAGAACCATTGATTGCAGAAATGATCGGTCAGCACTAGAGTGGCTCATTGATTGGGATGTGACTTGCACTTGTTCTGTTTGTGCATGAGCGTAATTCCGAGCAATCAGTACGTTCATTTATACTCATTTATATGGTTACTTTTGTACTATTGTGATTTCATCATTTGTTATCCGCCACATTTAGACGCCACTGAAGTATGAAAAATGGCTGCTTGCCTAGACTTCCTCTCTGGCAGCGTTGGGTCTTAATAGGCTGCGGGGGGAATAGGAGGAGAGATTGATTCTCCTGATGATTTCATTAGATGACATCAAAGCAGGGAAATTGCAACAGAGAGCGGGAATACAGCTTCAGTGAAAAGCAAATCATCTGTCATTTGAATGATGCTGTAAGAACATCAACAGTGACATGTGACCGTGTCAGTAAAGAGACACAGTAATTATGATGTTTTTCTCAATAGGGATATTATGTTGCTGCATTACATACGCTAGATAGCCACAGTTATAGATTGCTAATAATTAGGCAGGGAAACCAATTAAGAAATCAATGTGAATAGTTCAGTCATCCAAGTCATGTCGAGGATAAAGAAGCTTGGGTCCCCCTGGGCAAGAAATGTGCTATTAGGCCTGCACAAAAGAACTTTAAAGGGTAACTTTACTTGAAGGTATCTACATAAGAGTGACATGACACAGTCATGACACACGAACCCTAACTCTAACCCTAACCCTAACTTGTCATGATAAAAACCGAATGACACTTAATGACAGAAGCGTTATGTCATAAACGTTTATGACTTGTTTATAATGTTTATGACACATTCATGACAGTGTCATGTCACTCTTATGTAGATACCTTCAAGTAAAGTGTAACCCTTTAAAGTGTAACTAAACTTTGAATTCTATTACATTTTTGCGTAAGGAAATATCAACTATACTGCAGCAATTGTGCATATTTTCAATTCTTTAAGAGGATAAACCTGTTTTGGGACATAATTGTGGAAACAGCGTCCAATTCCGCATTTCCACTGCGTGGTACGACACAGCTCTACTTGACTTGCTCTTTTTTTGGTTTGCCATTAACCAAAGTTGTGGATAGTACCTGGTACTTTCTTTGGTACCACCTTGGTCGAGGTTCCAAGCGAGCTGAGCCGATACTAGAAGGTGGAGTTACACTGCAGACCACTGATTAGTCAGAGCGATATTATTGCAGTGATAATATGTATGCCTAGCAAGCTGGAAAGTGGAAGTTAACCAGCTTGCTTGTCATTGGGCAGTACAATTTTGAGTAAATAAATGCACACCAAGGATATACTGATTATAGCAAAAAATGAAGGTTGACTTCATTTTGACTTTCAGATCAGACATTGACTCAAGGACCTCCAGGAATTATGCAATTTATATTATTGTAAAATTGTGCTTCTTGCAAATCAATACGCATTTTATCAAATGACCTGTGGCCCTTGGAGTTAGGTGTCTGGGACTGGGGCAGTTGCCTCTTTGACCAGATGTTTACCCAGCCTTGAGTATGTGATATGTAGCACTTGTAAAACAAGGGTAATTATGTTATCAAGATCATCAGAGAGATTACATCTCACAAAGCCTTATAAATTATTGGTGAAATGTCTTCAGACGGTTGAGTCCAGCTGCTCTTGTGATGTCGGATTATTACTGCATATATGGCTCAGTCGAGAACAAAAACACAATTATTATTGCCAGCAGCTTTTAGATATCACATCAAGAACAAATACAATTGCTCATTCATGTTAAGTCAGTCTGATTTTCCCAGTCTCATCAGAATGAATCCCAATCATCGTTAAAGCTCCTCGCGCTGTCTGTATCAATGAGAGCAGATCCTCTTTCCTTTTAACCCTGCCTCTGATCCTATTAAAGCTGGATCCTTATCACCTTTATCGGGTTTGGAATGGGTGGGAGCTTAACTGACTTTGTGCACATTGGCAAGAGCTGGACAGACTAATGTTTCATTATTCCACATTCAAGGTTACAACCTTGAGTGGAAACCAAAGGGAAAGGCTTGGACATTGATTAGAGAATCATATCATCAGATGCTATCGTCAATGTCTTAATCACGGATGTCACACCCTATGGAACACTAAGATGCACATCAATGCCACCTGACACTGAACTGTAACTCACGGCACCAGCATAACTCTGAGTGTGGCCCAACAGTGCCATCTAGGAGGTTGAAAGTGGGAGTAGGACTGGAGTTGATGTTACCTTATAAAAGAGTAAGTAAGGTAAATAAGTAAAATGTATTTATAGAGCACTTTTCACACATAAAAAAATCACAAAGTGCTTTACATAAAACACACATGAGAAATAAGATTGATTAAAAGACCACTATCTCTGTGTATAAAACACGCAATATCATATGCACTGCTATTTTATCTCATCACTGCCCCCATCTCATGTGCAGTTCTTATTTTATTTATTACGTCCTGAATGTACGTGATGTCTTGTGTTGTTTTTATTTTGAAAACTCTCTTTTACTGAACAGAAGAGCTCTCCAAATTTTGAAGAAATAGTGGGGGAAGGAAGGGCCATTGTAATGCTGCCTTACAAGTGGAGTGTTACACAAAAAATCATACCTTATCTGAAACACATGCAAACAACAGGGGACGTACCGACACACACGTTTCACCACACCATTTTTACCAAACAGGAAAGTAAGAACAGGAAGTACAACCTGGAGGTCTACCGCAACATCCTGGCCATAACTCCAGGAAACTCTTGTATTGTTTTTGCATTCTCTCATACCAGAACTCTTCTCTCCCTCTCCTTACCAGAATCTAGCCATTTACCCTGTAGTACAGTAAAAGGAAATACATGCCAAAATGCAATACATTCATCATGTGTGTGTGTGTGTGTGTGTGTGTGTGTGTGTGTGTGTGTGTGTGTGTGTGTGTGTGTGTGTGTGTGTGTGTGTGTGTGTAATGAATTCTTTAGTCAGTTTTAGAGGATTAAGCCCTTGTCATGCGCTATGAGATGGAAGAAGTTGTTCACACCAGATGGGGTTCAGATAAAGGGTCACAGGTTTCTTTCACGACAGGGCCATAGGTTCATCAGTGACATGTTATGTTTGTTTTATGTTAATGGGGAGTTCAAATAGTCACATAATCCACTCAAATATTTTCATAACCAAACAGAAACGTTTTAGGAAAAGAGGTGAGAGACTTTCCTTAATTGCAAAGTGGACTTTAACCATCTAAAAATACTCCAAAGTGTTGCTTTGTCATTTTTCCATTTCTTTTTTTCCTGTGGGAACCACCTTGGAGATAGCCTTGACCATTGTTTTGCATCTTCCCAGCCCAGGTGAGAAATTGCGTCACTTAAAATGGTATTTAGCAGACGCCTATATTAACCAAAGGTTATAGAAGATATTTCCATGGGTAGGCTTTAGGACGTCCCACGCTGAAGAGAGAGGGTGACGCCAAGCGAAGAGTGAGAAGTAGGTTAGGAGCTCTCACACTGTTCAACATTAACGTGCCACAAACATGATGAGTAGGCCTACAGACAATTTTGACCAGTCACCCTCTTTCCTTATTTTTTTGATTTTTTTTTTTTTTTAGTACAAGGAGCCTACAGAAAATGAGCTCAAACTGTATTTTACATAATTTCTGCAAATTTGAATTCCGTAAATGACCCACAACTCGAATAAACTGATGGAAAAATAGTTAATCTGTTAATTATTAATTGGCACAACAGTAGTGTAACTGAGTTTGGGAAATACAGCGTTTACAACATCTACATGAGCTCAGTGTCCTCAATGTTATATACGTTGCTGGTTGGGGTGTGTTTTATATAGACGATCTTTGTACAGGAGTAACAAGTATTGGCCAATGAAACTGCTTAGGGGCGTGGATTTCCGGCGGGCTCGTGCGGCCACACTGCAGAGTGGGCGTTTAATAAACCGTCTTGTTTCACTCTAGCTCATACATGACTTCCCAATACATAAATTGGGTTACTCCAAATCGTGAAATTTACAGTCGCGGTCGGCCGACAAAAATGACAGAAAGCTCCTCGAACAAGCTGCTAAACGGAGACTCCTGTCACCGGACCTCAAATGGTAAAAAATCGACTAAAAATGGCTTCGTGAAGAACCACGGGCTGTTTCAAGAGTCACAGAAGTATCGTCGCCCCAGGGAGAAGGTAAGGCCCAGCCGTCAACTGCTCGATAGGGGAGGACCACAAACAAGCAGTGATGTGTTCGGTATTGTATGTAGTAGCTAGACTAGTTTGAATTAACAAAATAAGGTGAGCTCATGTGTTATTAATTTATTTTCCCCTTGTATAATTTGCGGCTATGAATTCTTGTTTTGGAGTATGTTTTGTTTGCAAAAGTGTGAGCTGCGGCTAACTTAAAGTTAACCTTATATGACGGCAGCCCAACGTCACCTGACATGTAAACAGTGTTACATTAGCTAGCTAATGTACGTTGTCTAATTAGTTTGGTTATATGACGTTAGTTTAAATGACGGCCTATGCATAGCATTATGTCCTAGCCTTGCAGTTTGTCCCAATGCGGCAAATGTCAAGCTAGCTACCCGGAAATACATTAAACTTAATGGTTAATCAGGTGGCATTCGAGGTACTACTTTATATTATTAACATTGTGGTTTTAAAACACACATTTTGCTTGTAACCGGTAACGTTAGTATATGCTATGAAAGCTGCACTTGTGTTAGCGTTTTAAACTTGTTTAGTGGTAACGTTACATGCCACCTAATCATGTAGTGGTATCTTTTTTTTGTAACCTTACACTCTCACACACTGTGTGTGTGTGTGTGTGTGTGTGTGTGTGTGTGTGTGTGATTAAGACTGGTCTCTCTTTGTGTGAAGAAGACCAGGACCCTGTGTTATTACTAGATGGCTGTCTCCTGGGAGAGGGGGGCAGTCAGAGCCTGCTTCCATATGACACTTTAGGGGGAGAGGAATGTATCCAGGCTATGAAGGGTGTGGTCCCTCCTGGGGTGGAAAGAAAAGCACAGAAAACACACACACACACACACACACACACACACATGCATTTTGTTCTGTTTTCAGTTGTTTAAAGCAGAGACGATTTCTCAACACAGTCAAGGAATCAAACATAAAATCCCAGGCTTGCAACAGCATAAAGCTGCAGGGCTGCTGATCTTAACATAAAGTAGATTTACACAATTGGCTCCAGATGCTTTGGCTGTCACACCAATTACATCCTTGTGCATTTAATGTCTCCATCCTGCCAGAAGTTAGGCAGAGCTGCAGGTCATATCACTCCTGTGCTATCAGGTGTTTATTGTTTGATTTTCTGTTGAAACAGATTTGGAGCCACAGCCAGTATGTTGATAATTGTTTTCTGTGATGTCAAACAATGTGATTGGGCCAATCCAAATGATACTATGCACAGCATTTACCAGTAGTTTAGTAATGCCCAGGATTGCTATCAACACTGAAAAAGTGCCATCATGTCATCCTGTTGCTCACATAAGTTCTGCTTGTTCTTGATAAGGCAACTGAAATTAGAGTTTGATGCACATAGATCTATGTTTGCAAGAGGAACCTAGGTGTTAAAGAACTCCTTGTCTGTTGGAGCTGTACCTGCAGTGCTTCCTAAATCATTATTTCAAACTGATTGGCCTCTGTACAGTACTAAGACCATTTTACAGTATGCCTGAGTCTCAATCACACCAGTGATGAATGTCCTCCTGGGTCTGTATCTGAAAATGTATCTTTCTTTATTGAGCTAGCCATAATCCCCATATTAAGAATATATGAAAGTGGTTGGAATAAATGATCTCAGTGAGATCATTTATTGAAAGCTGCTTTCAGCTAGAATGGAGACGTCAATAATCACTCAGTAAAAATGAGCTGCGAACTGAATAGGCAAGTAGTGGGGAGAGGACTTACTTGTTTACTCTGTTTTTAGGCCTAATGTGAAACATACACCACATGCAAGTTTCGCTTATTGTCTATACAATGTAATACGATCATCATCTCTTGAGCTGCAGAGCAAGCATGTAAACGAGCAGATTTCCACAGTGTTTGTTTGGCTGCTCTTCTGGGGACAGTTGCTGTGCTGTCCTGCCATTAACAGATGGTACAAGTCTACCTCTCAGCAGCCCCTGTTTGTCCACAAGCAAAAAAATAAAAAATAAAAATGAAGCTAAAATGACGTCGGTCAAACTGTATTTAGCTGCTGTGGTTGGCATCAGTATGCAACAGTCTCTTTTAAACTGTATTTGGATGTGAATGGGTTTTTGTGCTCACTGTTTGACAGTTCACAAACCATGGCTTCTGGTCTCTCAATGCACTTTATTAACCTTTTGAGAAAGGACCTGTTTGACTGGTTTTAAACACACACACACACACACACACACACACAGTGCAGCACTCTCCTGTTTCCTGGCTCAGAGGTATTTCTTGAAGAAGCGTGACTGGTCACATGAGATATGGTTGCTAAGCTACAGGGCAGAGCTTGTCATGGGTGAACGCCTTCGTTTGTTTAATGTTGATTTTGTAGTTAGCCAGTCCACAGTCTAGCTCGAAACGATGCTAGTATTTTAGTTTTTGTGGAGCTCCTCCGATGTGTGACCACATTTATATGGGCCCATAATCCAAGGTCAATATTGCTATTCATAAAACTAAATGAATTAGAACCCTGGATTGATGGCCATTTTACTGCTCACTGGTCCATGGGGAGCTGGGCATAGTTTGGTCTTGGCCTCCATGAATTAATGCGCTTTTTGTAGCCTTTATTGGGTTTCTAACGCTTTCCAAGAAAAACAATTTTTACAAATCTGCCCTGCTGTCGTCTAGTGTGTGCCCAGCTTACACTGGATTGGTCTGCTATGCTTTCTATCTGTCTTCATTGGGCTGCCTGGTGAAGCAGACTTAATGAGTAAACAGCCTCTGTGTCTGGCTAAATCATTACCTTTTTAGAAAGGAGAAACCACCACCAGGAATGTTTTTCCAACATTAATTGGTATGACTTATTTAAACAGATTTAGGAGTATTATTATTAACTATGTTTGGGGAAAAAAAGGTCTTTGGTTTTACCACTTTTTAAAATTGAATTGTAGTCGTAACTTGAAGTTAATAAACAAACTATTTTACTTTTATTGTCCCCCAGAACCAAAATGTCACACACAACTCGAGCCTGTACAAGAAGCCCTTTGCGGAATCATTTGAGGAGACGCCTCTCCTGGTGGCCGTGCTCACCTACATGGGCTACGGCATCCTCACCATTTTCGGCTACCTCCGAGACTTCCTTCGCCACTGGAGCATCGAGAAGTGCCACGTGGCTCGGGAGAAAGAGGAGCAGAAGGTAAAGGTAGTTTTTTTTTACATTAGACCCCTTTGAATGCAAAGGCTGATTGGAAAACCAACGGAATGTGAAGCCATTCAGGGCTAATTCAGTGACGGAAAAGTTCAAGCCTTCACTTCAGTCCTAATTCCAGAAAAGCACTGCAGTACAAGTCACCTCCTGCTAAATTAGCTGCCACAGTGTTGCAAGTCTTTCACCCACTCTGTCACACCTTTTTTATATCTGGTTCAACGGCTTTCATTGACTGTTCTCGTCTGCCACAGAACAAAGATGGCTCCTTTTGGAATATAATGAACTGCCAAGACATGCCATCAAGAAATCATTTACACTGTCCCATTTCCCCCTGCAGGATTTCGTCCCCCTCTATCAGGACTTTGAGAATTTTTACACCAGGAACTTGTACATGAGGATTCGAGACAACTGGAACAGGCCCATCTGTAGTGTCCCCGGTGCAAAGATGGACCTGGTGGAGAGAGTTTCCCACGACTACAATTGGACCTTCGAGTAAGTTGGTGCATTGTGGTGTGGTTGTTCTGTGTCTGTATGTGCATGGGGTTCATTTATAATGAAGGTGTTGTCAAAGACGGTCATTACTCCCCCAGATTGGGGTGTGACTGATCCTTAGCTCAACAGGAAGTTCACTGAATTGCACTTTAAGTCACTGACTTCTCTCTACAAATGACACAGGGTGTTATAAATGCAGTCCGATATCAATACAATCGAGACGGCACAAAATCCCATTGCCTTCATTTTTATTCCCTGTTATTACCTCAAGGGAATTGTAAATGTCTTAACTCAGTGTCTTACAAGAACTGCTTGAGTTCTGCGATGTTTTAAGACACCCAAAATAAATACAATAATATACACAAACTGCCCTGATAACAGCGAAGGTTGTGTCATATTTTATTATTTTTTCTTATCTTGTTGGTATGTACAGTATAATGTGAACTATGCCAGCTGAATTCCCTTGGCACAATGCACTTTTGTATAACTGCCACAGTTATGCACTGTGATAATTTAAGAATAACGTTGAGCAGGAAACGGTTGCCAGGCAACCCGGGCAGTCAGGCACACATGTTGGAAGATCATTCTTTCTATTAACCTAGAGTGAGGGTATCAATTCTCTGTCTCAGACTTCCTCTGTCTCTCTCAGGCACACAGGCAAAGTGGTGAAGGACGTCATCAATATGGGCTCGTACAACTACCTCGGCTTTGCTGAGAACACCGGGGCTTGTGCCGATGCTGCTATTGAGGCCACAGAAAAGTATGGAGTCGGAGTGGGCAGCACTCGCTGTGAGATCGGTAAGGGGTCAAAAAAAAAGTTGGATCTGTTTTTTTTCTTTCTTTTTTTTTTTTTTAAGAAGCTTTCATGATTTGTCATCATCTATAGGTGCTTTTTTATTATAAAAATGAGTAAATTCATGATTAAATGGACCTCAGCTGGTACTTTAACAGCTGCTCCCTCTTTTGTCCGTTGCTCTTTCAGCACACAACAGAGGCTACAGGCTTAAGTGGTTTTGAAGGACTAAAAGGTAGAGTTTTGAAATATATTTGAAGCTCAAGTCCGTTTGAATTCAGCCCCTAGTTTGCTGCAGCCGCCTTTTGACGTTGGCAGCTACTGACTAGTTTGTCATGTCATCTTTTTCTCAAAAGAAAAGCTGAGGTTTTTGGTGTATTTAGCTTAAAATGGCACTGTGGAGTTTTCTTTTAAACAAACAAAATGTGTTCAATACATCCAGTGTTCTTCACCCAAACATTTTGTGTGTATCCTTGAAGTATACCAAATGTGTCGAGTGCATTTCCTTCCTCATAAAAAGTATTTTAAGTCCAGTATTGTTTACATCCATTCTTGCTAGCTTGCAGTCTTTTCTTCCCTGCCACATCTTGGGGTGTTAGCGCCACTTGTTGATCAGTGGAGTAGTTTGACACCATTGTTAGGACTTTGTATCGTGTCACTCAAGTGTGCGCATGTGCAAAAAAAAAAAAAAAAACAGGGACCCACTCCTAGAATAACAGCTCCGTTGTGCTACTAGAGGTCAAAAACTCCACTGAGAACCTTTTAAGGAAAGTGGACCTGACCTCTCTGATCGTTTTAACAGGTTTAAGAAAAACAAGTGTGACTTTAAACATGTCTCCCTTAAGACAACTCTGCAAGTTACAGTACACTCATGGGAAGTTGTGGTCAAACTGAGATTATGTCATTTCCAAGGGAACCTGGACATCCACGAGGAGCTGGAGCAGTTGGTTGCCAGGTTCCTGGGCGTTGAGTCATCCATGGCTTTTGGCATGGGCTTCGCAACCAACTCCATGAACATTCCTGCTCTCACCGGGAAGGTATGGAATTTCATTCACTTCCTTTGTTTTGTTTTTTTGCTTTCCCTCGAACATCCTGCCCCCTTTTTTTTGATTTGATTACTTTTTTTATATAGTTTTCTGTGTTTTTATAGTTACATTGGCCCCTGTACCCATATTGCAATTGTATGCAAGTGCCATTAACAGTTTTAGTGTTAAAGAAAAACACTGTTTCTTGTGCAAAGTGAAAAACGAGCAACGTTTTCAGATGTATGGCCAAGTTTGAAGAGGTCAGACTGTTCCACAACACATTAGTTTCCACCCAAAGCTTTCAAAACATCTTGAGTGCAGGGGAGATTAATATTTGACAAGTCCCAGCCCCTGTTGTTCTAACTCCAACAAATCACACATACCACTCTTCTGTGCGTCATCACTTGGCTTTTTCTGCTCTAACCAGTTTCGTTTGGAACAGGAAGTAGAAATCTGAGCTCACATGCGCTTTCACCTTGTGATTTAAAAGAACACATTTCCTGAACAACATGAGTGAGAAACAGATATATGAGAGAGAGACTAACAGTAAGACCGTAAAGATTTGCGTCACTGCGCTTGTCACAAGAGTTCATAAATTCTTAACTGTCACTTTTCAGCCAGCTCCCAACCTTGTGTGTATTGTGTAGCAACAGAGGAAATGGTGTGAACTGTCTGCATGTTTGGGTTTGTTGGCTTTAAAAGGTCAATAAGGTGTATTTATCCATAAGCAATATTTTTTGATATAATAAACAGTCAACCTGGAAATATATTATCTTGGTTATGGTCTGTGCATATTCAATTCAATTTTATTTATAGTATGAAATCATAACAAGAGTTATCTCAATACACTTTACAGATAGAGTAGGTCTAGACCACACTCTATAATTTACAAAGACGCAACAGTTCCAACAATTCCCCTAAGAGCAAGCATTTGGTGCAACAGTGGTGAGGAAAAACTCCCTTTTAGGCAGAAACCTCAGACAGACCCAGGCATCTGCCGGTGCCGGTTGGGACACTGATACAGATGTACAGATATAGAGAAATATGAGTCACAAGAATTATAGCAGTTGGTATTATGAACAGTGGCAGTTATAGTAACAATGAAGTTAATGGCACTTTGACTAGAAATAATAGTTGTAGCAGTTAAGGGCGTAGCAGGGCGTATGACTTTTTCCTGATTTCCTGATGCCAGAAAACCATATTTGGACATCATTGTGGTGGTACATATCGATTGAAGGAACACGCCGACTTATTGGGACTTTAGCTTATTCACCGTGTCCCCCAGAGTTGGATAGGAAAATGTTGGCGTTATTTTGTCACTTATTGGGAGCAGTAGGCTAGTTGGAGCCGGTTACCTCCAGGATCTGTGCTAAGCTAGGCTAGCGGTGGGCCCCTCAGACAGAGTTACAACACGCACGGAGATGAGAAGGGTATGTATGGCCTTATCTAACTCTGGGGGATACGGTGAATAAGCTAAAGTCCCAATAAGTCGGCGCGTTCCTTTTAATGGCAACAGGTATACTTAGAGAGTATTAAAAGTTCATGTGAAGAGCGTAACCCGAACAAGCCTGGATCATTGGCCACACTGCAGGCATGTTCCAGAGTCTTCAGTTCAGTATTCCTTGAAGAGGAATATTTCGACTCTGGGCTAGAAAGTCCCTGTTTAACACATAAACACTCCCAGCGTGTGAAATCCTGGGGAATTAGGATTATGCAAGCAAAGCTCTAAAGAGCGTTGAACTTGAAAAATTCTTCCTGAATAGTGTTTGACTTATCTGGCTAATTAGGGATTGCTGCACTCCTAATTTAGAAACCGATCACCAGCTAGGAAAACTAGCTCAACATCAGCTGTTTTTCTTCTTCTTCATCTTTTTCTCCTTGTTTTTAGGGTTGTCTTATTCTGAGTGACGAGCTGAATCACGCATCGCTGGTGCTGGGTGCCCGTCTGTCTGGGTCCACAATTCGGGTCTTCAAACACAACAGTGGGTGACCTCCAATAATGAGCACATTACCTAAAAAACACTTGGATAGAACTGTGACCTACAGTACACATCTGCAGTAACGCAGAACACGTTTAAAAGGATTAAGGTTGCTCCAGTGGATCTTCCTACACTATGAAACAGGATTTAGCTATATTCTGTCCTACCCAACAGCATGTTGCTTCACTCAAGGGAGGTTTTTATTACAACACTTGTTCTCATACTTTACTCCTGCATTTCTACATCTAACTGCCACTTCGTCTTTCTCTTACATACAGTACTATATTGAATAGCACAGTAGTAGGTGTGGCGTGACCTATTTTTTTTGGTTCCGGTTCAACACGCACAGACGCACGTATACACACCTGACATCCTGACTTACTAGTTATCCGAGGTCACATTCAACAACCAGGAACCAGGCAGGTTTACTGCTAACAAAATGCTCTCACTGCTTCACAGGCGTGTGATCATAAAATATCGACACTCATCCATTAATTGAAGAAAGCTCTCTTATAACTTTGGGGTAATAAAAGCTATCCTACAAAAGCGGGGTTTTTTTTTTTTTTTTTGTATTGTAGACATGCAAAGTCTGGAGAAGCTGCTGAGAGATGCTATTGCACACGGGCAGCCGAGAACCCACCGACCCTGGAAGAAGATTCTCATTGTGGTGGAGGGCATATACAGGTATACACAATACTCTTTCTCTCAGACACATGTACAGTGCACGTATACACGCATACATAAATGCTTGCTTGAGCTAGATAATTAAGCTGATGGGTTTTTTTTAATTCTTATTTCACTGTAAGTATTTTTACACCACTGCTGTAACATTATCACATCGTTTACTGCCAATTACTTGACACCCATAGTTATCTGGGTGAGGGCTCATTCATTCTTTATTTAGCTTGACTGGTAGTTAGGGGTGTCACGATTTCCCCAGTATTGTTTTCTCTCCCCGCCCCCGCCTACTTGCACACAGGTCGGAAGAAAACGACCACAAACACTTACAAGCCGATAGCATGCAGCTTAAGACACAGGGTAACGTTAGCTTACTGGTAGCCTGCAGCTTGACTTTTTCCAGACACCATGGCCACTGGCGGAGTCGGAGATGCAAAGTACCAGAAACTGTACTAATGCAATTTTAATGAGGTTTCATTTCTAACGGGCCTTTTCAAAGCAACACCTGCACATATGCAACTACAGTTGGCAGTTGTCTATAGGATCAACTGCTCACACTCTGCCTCCATTACACAGCAGCTAGCTGATGTTAGGCTTAGATTGTGGGTGTCAGTCTAAAATTACTGTGTCCTCTATAAAGGAGCTTTGGGCAGAATATTGAGAAGGGAGTGGGAAAGCTCATTGCATTCAAATAAACATTTTATTAGGGCCCAGTATGTCATGATGTACTGCTCTGAATTTGTTGATTATGGCTTTATTTTCTTGTGCTGAAGTATGGAGGGGTCCATCGTGCGTCTGCCAGAGGTTGTTGCTCTAAAGAAGCGCTACAAGGCGTATCTGTACCTGGATGAGGCCCACAGTATCGGGGCCCTGGGGCCTAATGGCAGAGGAGTGGTGGACTACTTTGGCCTGGATCCCAAAGATGTCGACATCATGATGGGAACGTTCACCAAGAGTTTCGGTGCTGCCGGAGGTTACATTGGAGGCAAACAGGTTGGGGAACTCTTGCGTAGATGAAACTAAGGCTGTGAGCTCAGACAGTGGAATAGGAAGCCTTTTTTTTCTTTTTTTTTGCCTCTTTAGGGACCGTTGCAATTTCCCAACTGCCGAGAGCCAGCACGTTGTTTGTCATTCAGTTTTGATATTGGTCAACACCGTTTACCAGCAATGGGAGATTTCACCTCCTTTTCTTTTGAAAAGGAACTGACTTAGTGTGAACTTTCTGTTTTCAAGTTGAGTAGCGCTGCAAACAAGACTACTTCAGTTGGCCTAGCCCTAGGTTAAGACAAATATACAAATATAAAGCAAGAGTAAGCATACAGATACAAGATGGACTTAAAAACAGAAATGACTCTCTGTCTGAAACACAGTTTTCACAGTGTGAAATATTGGACAGTTGTCATGCCCAAAATGCCCAGATGATGGTGCATTAACTGAAATGTTGTTGTTGTTGTTTTTTAAATAAAGAAACCCTCAATCTAAATCTACAAATTGGTTTATTTACAATATTTTTCATTCTAAATTTTGTGAAATTTTAGCAGTGGCGGCCATCATTCTGCAGCGGCACAGAGGAAACCCTGTAGTAACTAGTGATTTTATCCATCAGGCCTGCTACATTGGAACACAGTTTCTCTTTACAATATGTTTCCTGTACCGCACAACTGTTTTCTGTGTTGGCACACTAACCAAATTAAACGTATAAAATAAAAGTGACTCATTATATATTATATTGTAATTTCTGTGTCAGGAGCTGATCGACTACCTGCGGCGCCACTCTCACAGTGCCCTGTATGCCACCTCCATGTCCCCTCCTGTGGCCCAGCAGATAATCACCTCTATGAGGATCATCATGGGAGAGGACGGGACCACACTGGGTAGGTGCCAGACAATGACAATAATCACTAAATAAAAGTGCATCTCTGTATTGGCAGCAGCATTGCGTAATGAGAAGAGAGGGCACTAAAGCCAGCTTTAATCACCATCCGCTCTCAAAGATGGTGAGGTGATGGACATTGTCTTTTAAGCTGTGATCAGACAGAGCATGTTTGCAGGTTGCAAAACACAAGGCGCACTGCACTGCCCTGCTTGTTGAAGACGCCCCCATCAACGACCAGTTGCATCTTTTTGTTATTCTTGCAAACATCAAATCACCTGTTCTCAGCAAACTGTTATTTTGCTGTGGAGTTAAATGACGTCAACCAAAAAGCGAGGTGCTCAGCAAAGCAAAAGCAGCAAGCCACACGCTTCACTCTCATTGAAAATAATTACAACCCCCCCAGGCTGCTAAACACACGCTCTGTCTGATCAGGGCCATACAATTGTTACCTTGAAGAAGATATGCAAACTTTGAGTGGGATAGACACTGAGCAAGTAGAAATCAATCTTGTTTTATTTAATTTTTCATGTGGTTGCAGCAATTGTGAAATGTCAAAGATGTCCGGGTCACTCATGTTCTGTCAGTCTGATTTGAGCATGTAGTTACACGATACCATCAATGACCACATGGTGGCAGTATAAGCCTGTGTCTCAGACTTAAATTCATTCCTGCAAACCAGTCTGTAGCCGATGACTGGCTGCTGGCAGACATTAGTTACTATGGCGTCAACTCACATCAGCTTTGCCACCTTTTGTACTTTGACTTCTTGATACTGAGTGTGCTGGTTTACCTTGGAAATGTGTCATTCCCAGCCAAGAGATAAGGGCTACTATCTATGGCCAACTGGCAATTATTTACCAGTCAATAAAGGTGTGACAAACGACCGCCTTATCAAAGTGTATGGCGTGTAAACCCATTCTAGATGTAACATAAATGCCACAGGTGGGTTTTAGAATGTCACATAGTCTTGGTTTTCAAAATGAGTGACAGTTGGTAGGTTAAGATGGATTACTTGGGACAAAATATATTTATTATTTTCTAATAGTTTGAGATAGTTACTTCTGATTTTAAGAACCACTTTTTTTTCTTCAAGCTGAAGAGGTTTTATTTTCACTACCCATTCTGATGATGGCCCAATAAAACCTGCAGTATGATTGTGTCTCTTCAGCATTGTTTTGCATATTTCAAGGTCTCTTTCTGTAGTCCTCTATAGAAGCCTCCTCCTGCACATTTTTAAAGCAGATGTGTGGACAGTTCCCCTACCTCTGTCCGATTCAGCCCAGGCTGATGGAAGGTCTTGAAGTGCTGGTATGTTGACTCTTCTACCCTCTGCCTTTTTATGGCTTTCAGATGTGTGTTTCTTTGCCTTCATGCTGGGTACAAAGCAGCATGGTGCTTAGCACCAGAGATCTGTGCAGATCAAACTCTGTTGGACTCATCTCCTACACACACAAACAGGTCACTAAGTCTTGTTTTTCTTGCGGGGCTGCACCCCTTTACTCTGTACCGGGCTTGATTGATGCAGCCTTGCTTAAAAGGCTGACTTAAGATCAGATTACCTTGCCTCCCCAGTCATTCAGTCATTAGGTACAGAATTAAACACCTGGAGCAACCTTTTTATAGTATGACTGGCTGACCTTACAACATATTCCAGCCTCCTTGTAGGAGACCAACAATGACAGTCTGATTGGTTGCAGCGCTATCACTGTTTGAAATTCAGGCGTTTGAAGATTCAGACACTGACACAAAGTTGAAGTGACAGTTGTGCTGCCTGCTAACAGTTTGTTGCTGCGGGACGGCTGCTCATGGTTCCCGGCACAGGCCTGCATCAAAATGGACATTTGTTGTTTGAAGCTTACATCAATCAAATATGTAGATGGGACATAAGGGTTCAGGACGGGCAAAGCTTTCTTCAATATAAAAAGAACGCGTTAGTGTTTGAAAAGCAAAATGTCTGAATATATGCATAATGAATAATATGCTACTGTTTTTTTGTTTTTTTTCCCCAACTGATCACTCTGTGCTGGGAATAGCTTTGGATTTTTTGACTGCGGAAAAACAATGTCTGGATAAATATAATGTCCGACTTTGTTGTGTCTCAGGGTGCTTTGAAGCCGTGGTGTTTCTGCTCTGTTTTTCAGCACAGCCAGGCAGATGTGTGTTGCTGTTGGCGCGTTGTGACATATGGTTATTTGTTTGGTTGAGATGCTATGTCTGGAGGCTCAGCCTGAGGATTCAGTGAGTGAATCCACAGTGGACACATGAGGATTGATGCCCGTTTAGCTTCAGCCCCTTGACCTCGACTTTAAAGAATCCTGCTCGTCTTCAAAGCCAAGTGGTGTAGCGCTGTCTCCAAATAAGTGTAGGACACTCATCCAATGGATCTCTTTTTGTTTGCTTGACAGGGTTTTGTGACTGGAGCAGGACTTGGCTCTAGGATTGGGAATTCTCACTCCACCTTGGATCAGTTTTTATTAAACTAACTTGGGCTTGTGCTGTCAGATGATATTCATGTTCTTCAATTTAAAAGCAGACTAAATAGAAGAATGCAGAAATAAGCAATGATAGATAACTCTGCAAAAGAACATGCTGTCTCTTGTTCCCTTCACTTGGCCTCTGAACAAGAGCGGCTAATACAGTTTTAGGAGTATTACAAGCATACAGAATAACATATCTAATAGTGTTGTAGGATCTGCACTTCACCACAGGTGTCTTCACTTATTGTGGCTGAAAAGACCTCTGTCCAGGTTGCGTGGAACTGTGTGCGGTCACAACATGTACTCGTAGGAGTAATAAAGGTGTGAGTTGTCGCGCCCTAAATGGAGAGTGAAGAAGGTGTCAATCAAGAACAGTCTGTGTACATGAAGAGGTCTAATCAGACAAATTAAGTGGAAAGACCTGTGTGATGCAAACTGGATCCTTGTTACCGAGGTTGTCTAATTGCAACACAACTTCTACTGATGAGAAACAAATTCTCATCAGTATAAAAGAAGGTCTTTATTCAATGTCGAGCTACAATAAAGTAAGGCAGGCAAGTTTGTTTTGAGTAAAAATAAGTTTAATAAAAAATGTTGCTCACATTGTGAAATATCCCTCTGTTTATCTCCGCTTTCCAGGTGTTGATCGCATCAGACAGCTATCAGAGAACACCACCTACTTCCGCAGGGAACTCCGTGAAATGGGCTTCATCATCTACGGCAACGATGACTCGCCTGTAGTGCCCATGATGCTCTACATGCCGGCCAAAATTGGGTATGGGATTCTCATGCATTTCGTATTATTTGATATATTTTCAGTGCTTTACACATCAGAGGAAATTAGGCTGGCTAATTGGATGAATTTGCCAAATGATTTCACATTTGGAAAAGACATAAAGGCCTCTGCTCTAATTTTAATGACTTGTTGTAATGTTACCCTTTTCCAAAGAGAATCTGACTTAGTATGTGGAAAACTGTTTATGATGTCAATTTCTCACATTAAAGGGAACACCATCTAAGATGTGGTGGTGGTGGTGGGTCACATCATCAGTTAGATTTGCAAAGTGTTGCCCTGTGTCTCATGTTGTCGTTGCTTTTCAGGGCATTTGGTCGGGAGATGTTGAAGAGAAACATCGGCACCGTGGTCGTCGGCTTCCCAGCAACGCCCATAATCGAGTCGAGGGCACGTTTCTGCATTTCGGCTGCCCATACCAGAGAGATGCTTGACACAGTAAGTCATCCTGTAATAAGTCCAATCACTGTCCAAAACACAAAATGAAATAAGGTTTCTGTATTTATCTTACATTAAAAATAAATAAATAGGTGAATATAGATTTTTGTTTAAATCAATAATGCAAAAATCCCAGTTAAAAATTTCAATTTCCATCACAGACATCCCATAGGTTTACAGTTTTTAATCACTGCAAAGGACTGTGGCTGATGATCGGTGACATAATCAGCAGTTACCTAACATTTTCTTGCCATTTTATTTCTTCACTTTCTTGTTGCAGAAGCTTTTCTCAGATGTCTCGCCATAAAAGGGCTGTATTTACTCTAAAAAGGAGTAGAAAGATTCTACTTGCAGTGGGAACAAAACAACTTCAAAATGAGCTTTAAAACGGCCATTAGCACGTCAGCACAAACTGGAAAAATGCCTCTAATGATATTTGCATTTGCTCCATTGTCATCTCTTATATGCCTCAGTAGGATGATCACCACGAGAGATGAGTAAAACTAGTTTCTTGGACACATCTGGGCTCTATGTTTGTATAGAGTGCTGCCACTTCCAATATACAACTGCCATTTGGTCTTTAGTTCTCATCCAAGATGTGAAGAGAGAGACCTCTTCTTCAGGGGATGTTGTTACAGGACAAACTTCATTTTGTCCTCAACATGATATAAGCGTTTGTTTGGATTCATGGGTGATCATGTATCCATGAAGCACTCAGTAGGCTTTTGTCAGCTGTTGATCAACCAGATCTGCCTGCCTGACTGCTGACTGACAGTTTTCTATGTACGAGTGTGTGTCTGTCTACATACTACGTGTGCCTGTTGAATAATTAAGGCTCCCAATGGGTCCTTTTATTATAAAGAAACTTGGAAGGCCAAGCTGTCTCCGAGTATTACAGCGTGGCTCAGACGGAGACTTTAATTTGAGCAGTTCTGCCTCTCCAAAGACACTTCATTCATCTTACTGAGGAGCATGTCAACACCGTTTGTAATAGTCCATTTAAAGGGCATCAGCCTGCCTTTGTAGAGTACTTCGAGGAGCCGCTTTTTCCGTCTTTGGAACAGCCAGCCCTCGCTATTTCTCAAACCATGGAATCAGGAAAAAAAAGGTCAAGAGGAAGGTAAATTGTTTCCAGGTGCCCTGCAGTGTTGCAATGCTGATACAGTCTCTTGTGGAAAGACGTGGAGGCGTTTCTGTTCAGTTGTGGTTTATGCAGGGAGCCTTCTGTTCACCTTTGCTTTCAGAGCCCCCTCTCCTTCAACACTGCCATGTTTAATGCTTGAAAATCCAAGTGTGATTAAGGCTTAACACTTCATTTAGCACCTACAAACACAATCGTCTTTCAGGTTGTCTAGCTATGTGTGTAATCTGCTCTTCCTGACTTTTTTTTTTTTTTTTTATAACTCGGGCTGTATTCACTTAATTTTGATTGACATAAATAATGTCTTTTTGGATTGAGATTAATAGCATTCCTCCTGTTCTTTTGCCAGGCGTTGAAGGCCACCAGTGAAGTGGGCGACCTGCTGCAGCTGAAGTACTCCAGACGTCAACGGCCTCTTCCCTCGCTTGGGTGGATGGCTGAGGAGAGCCTGCTTCAGGACTGAGCCACATCACCTCCTTCCTCCCCACAACTCAATGTCCCTCCCTTACTTGACCTTTTCCTAGAGAGAGAGAGAGAGAGCGAGAGAGAGAGAGATAGAGAGAGCGATACTTTATTGATCCCCAAGGGGAAATATCTGTCTGATGTCCCTCATTTTCCTCTGAGCCACTCACTCCAACCCACTTCACCATATCTCCTCAAGTCAGACTCCCGTGGACAGAACCAAAGTCTTCACACTTGCACCCTCTTTTGAAAACCGCACACTAGCACCACTCATTAGCCTGTGTGCAGTCTGTGACCTGTACAGCTGATTGTACCAATAGCAGGGTAGGACCAAAATCCCCCTACGTCTGTCTGCACATGTGTCCCTTCAGTTTGTCCTAACTTATTGTGACTGCATTGGTCTAACGTCAGGTCTTATTCCTGTGTGCACATTAAATGTGTGCCCTATTCGTGCAATAGCAACAACTTGGAGTTTCTTTATAATTCAAAACAACCTAGAGCAACCTAGATTTTTGCCACAAGTTCCTACTTGTGCACTTGGAGAAAAAGAAATCTGATCATAGCTGTTGCCATGATGAACACAAAAGGATGTACAGTAAATATTATTTAACCAGAAGTTGGTAATGCTGCATTAGGGTAGCATCCCAAACCTCAAAGAGAGATACATTATTTTACAGGAGTAACATTAGCATATGTACTCCATATGTATTTATCTGATGGCTTTTTTTCTAATCACTTTTACTTGAATAGAGAGTATAGAATTTTGGGTTCTTTCCCTAACCAAAGGATGTATATGTATAGCTATGTTTTATACCTTTTCTCTTAAAATGTAAAGCATATGTTCCAAAAGAAAACATTTAACAGGGAAACAATCCCAGGGAGCAAGAATAAGGAACATTTTTATTCCTTATTTTCTAGAAACCATTTCAGCCTTATTTACACCTGCACTCAAAAACTTGAGCCCAGTGTCTTTAACATTTCTATGAGCTAATGAGCTACATGTGTGATTTATTTCTTTTGCTAAATCCTTCTCACTCAAGTGCTTTCATGTGAATCGGCGTCGACCGATCTCTGAGCACGATGACACGCTGTAACTTAGGTCTGCATGTATGACGATGCCGCTCCCGTGCCTATCTGATTTACAGACTGCTTTATTTATTTATGTCTGTGTCTTATAATGTTTATTTCTGTGAAAACATTATTTTGATCTGGAAGGCAGCTCGAAATGTGTCCCAGTGTGTCTTTTTAACCAACTACCTACACGTCTTAACTTCAGTGCTCACACTACTGACAGGCATTGTAAATGCACAGATGACGTAGTCACTCAAATTTGCAAGATTTGTATGGGTATGCTTCAAATGTCATTGTTTTTGTTTTTTTATTATAGTTTATTATCTGTGGTCACCTTCTGGAATGACATTCCATATCAACCGGCTTTCAGTGTCAATTGTTGTACTGTTTTTGTCTCCCTTTTCTATGGGAGGTCACCCCAAACATGGCATACATGCCACTGTCAAATATCCTGCTGATGTGTCTGTGTTTATGTTCTACCACCTAATTGATGTGAATTGGGAGTGTAGCCAGTCAGAAAGCTGGCTGTTGCCTGGCGATGTGACCATTCCTATAAATGTTCATCAAAGTGATTAAACTCAACTCAAATTTCAAGAAGCTTTTGTTGATTTATTTATTTATTTTTTTTGCATTTTAGCATAGCACAACTTGTTGGGGGTTTCTTTTAACTTTACATCCATTAGATATGAATTGTCTTTGAGTGAGTCGTTCCAATATTGTTGGGGGGGGTTCACAGAAAATGGCTAGAATAACAACTATAAATATAATATAAAAGGTGGAACACATGACTATGATCTAGAATTGCACTCTTCAGAAATGTGCTCCGACATTTAAAAGATTCTCGTCAAAGTTTCCTCTCAAGCTGTCTGCAGCACCATGCAGTATGTTAAGTCTCTACGTTTCTGTCTGTGGAGGCAAAAATGTAATTGCAAACAGCAATGTGACTGTTTCTCTCAGCCAGGTTTCCCTCATTGAAACTGAGGAATTAAAGTCAAAAGAGATTATCAAAATGTTTGAGTTGTTTGGAGCTCTTTGATGTAATGCGAGTTTTCCAATCTAGCTTCCACAACTACCTGCAAACTGACCTGCAGGGACCGTTTGAAAACTCGCTTATCAGTTGCTTTTGCCCTTGGAATTTATTTGGGTTAAAGATAAACCACTTGGAGGAGTTTGTAAAGCCGTGATGTTTGTTGACCATGCTGTTGGAAACAGTGCTGCGAAGATTAAATCACTTTCTTTGTATCAAGTTCTGGAATGGATTTGTGTTTATTTACGGCAGGCGCACACACACACACACACACAGACAGAGACTAGTCACAACTTAAAAGCTCATGACAAACATGTTTGAAAGCCTTTTTGACTGATAAGTCACCGACATCCTGCCATTACAACAGCATTCCACACTGACCAGTCATTCAATCCAGTTTAAATATGGTATTTTTGTGAAATAGTATGCCAGTGGGATGAGATAATGACTCCATTTACCATAGAAAATGGCAAAACAAGCCTAAAGAAAATAACATGTCATTTAAGAGATTGTAGACAAGTAAAATCATTTCATTTAACAGTTTGGTAGTCTTAAGTATTTGATTAAATGCACTTTCTCAGTGAGTGAGTAAATGTCCACTTCATGCCCTGCATAATGTAGCCTATGGAGGTTCTATGTAAACTAAACCTTGTACCTTATCAAGAAACTCAGTGGCCCCCGCGCTTCCCCCTCCACACAGCTGTGAGCAATAAGCTTCCCACCCCCAACTCCTTCAGCATCAACCTCCTGAAAGCGTGCGTAAAAGGCACGTTTACCGAAACCGGTTGGCTGGGCTGTGCACATACAAACACACGCATCCACTCCAACCGGTGGATGAACTTCAGTTGGATAATGGATTAACGCATCAGGCAGATAACAAAAAAAAAAAAACAACAAAAAAAAAACGCACAGCATACTATGAACTCCAGATGTCAATGTATTGGAAGACAACACCCACCCACCCACGACGGATTGACTCACACTTTAAAGTAGTTGAATAAGCGCGCGCCGGTGCGGACGGTTGATATTCTACGTGGGGTATTTAACTTCTTTCTGATACTTAAAGCTCTTCCAACTGTGTATTTTTTTTTACATTTTTTTATGGGGGAAAGAAGCGTTGAGCTCGACCAGCCATACGGAGTGACAGTTGCTGCGCGAGACGCTGGTGCCAGATATGGATAGCACGCGGGATACCTCTAGACGCTGGTGCGCATCTTCATAAAGTGCGACACTTCGAGACTGACGAGGGCCTAAAAACTTCATTTGTCCTGACTCAAAGGTGCTGACAAACGGAGGACGAGCAGGACGCAATCGCTTCTTGCCAACCAACAAACTCATTTAGGGAGAACAGTTTGAAAAAAAAAAAAAAAGCCTCCACAGTAGCCTACTTTTACAAATCTTCACAGGAAGCTTTGAAGTAGAGAAGATGCGTCAAGAGGTCGCGAGGAGATTTCACATGCTGCTCGTGATTTGGTCGATTGTCGTTAGTTTGGGGACAGGGTTTCCTACCAGACACAAGAATGTTGCCCACAAGGTGAGTTTTTTTCAAATATTGATTATGTGTGTGACTTTTTTTTTTCTACTTCAAGTTTATCGAATTACAACATGAAGTTTCAAAAGCTGCGAAGTCTTAAAAACACACCTGCCGTTGTCAAACAATTAGTTAGAGTAGCGCCCCGGGGCATCTTTGCTAACGTTAACAGTTGTAAAATATCATACTCGTTCTAAATATTGTACATTAATGTCGACTAGTCTTAATCTTGTAATATCATTGGCAGTATTATACAAATATCTCCCAAAAACTTAACCTAAAACGTGTAGATTTTATAAGAAAATTAAAATGTGAATAGAAATGAACTAACATTTCCGGACTAATGTTGGTTATTATTAGCCTAACTGTTATTGGGTACAACATACACTAGAATCAGGTGCCTTTAGGGAAATAATAATAATAAAAAAAGAAGATATTATGAGCTAGTCATTTCTGTTATTTCCAAATTCTACGTTTATTGCTGCACGTTTGTTCAGTCAAATGTAAATGTCATCGAAACGTGGATCAAATGGCTTCCGCAGTCACTGCTCTTTGTCAGCTATTACCCTCAGTGAGTTTCCATCAAATTATTCAATCAATGAACTCAGCTGAAATTACAGAATTCCCTCACCAGTGCGTGCTGCTCTCTTTAGTTGCACTTATCTCTCCATGTATAGTACGGTTTGACATCACTGGGCATACACCCTGCTATAATAAATCCAAACTCTCTCCACACACAAACACACACACACACACACACACACACACACACACACACACTGTGCAATCTGTGGTGTGTCTATGGGAATGTTTGTGTTACACATGGACATATTTGGATATCAAAGTCTGTTTGTGTGTGTGTTTGTGTCAGGGTTCAGTTTTTGCCTTTGAACTCTCCATCTTGTGTGGCCTCCCATGGATGCCCTATTGGGACTCTCTCTCATCATCTGTCCGATTGATGTCAAAGCGAAAAGAGACAGAGAGAAAAAGGAGGGAGGGAAGAGGAGAAGGGAATAATTAGTGAGCAGATGAAAAAAAAAAAAAAAAATCTCACTGTGGCTGTGTGATTGTTTATTTCATTCACCAAAAGGCTGCAGTTGGTGACTCTGTGCCTTGGCCTGTGACCTGCTGGATGCGTGTCCGTGAGTGGTGGATGGAGAGGAGAGATTAGCAGAGGAAGAGAGAAGCAGGAGGGAAAGCTCAGTAAAGCGGGTGCCCAGTAACGAGATGCTTATGTAACCAGAATAAGGCGAGCCCTCGGCATCTCTCACACTGGAGCTCGGGTCAAGTGTCATCCATCGGATTGTTTACATTGGCTCTTTTTTGTGCTAATGTGGAATTTCCTGTTTTTGGTTTTACCCCCCCATCTCTTAACGAAGAAGGGGTTAGTGTTGAAGTGGCCTCTTCTCTAAATATTGTGACCTGTTTGCCCTCAGTGTTTTGTACCTCCACTTCCCACCCCGACCTCCACAACCTCACCCCGATTCCACCAGGCATGCATTTGTTATCCTGTTTCCATTTGCAAAAGATGGCGATCAAAGAGCGTCCATAGTTTATTGTTCTTGTGTAATGGTTTGGAAACAGCCAAGTGCAGAGGCCTTTGATATCTGCGGGCACATCAATCAGGGCTGCCACACCGCCTGCCTTCCCAGCCTGCCCCTCAACCCCACCGGATTCCGTCCCTGCCCCTCACCTCAGCCCCCGCTGCCCCCATCCAGTCTCCTGACCTCCTCTCCCTGACCTGAATGTGTGTCACCCTCAGCAGTAGCAATGGCAGGCAGCTCAAAATAGGTCCAGTCTTTTCAATCTAGTCAAAGGAGTAGAGCTGGGCAATATATCGATATTATATTGATGTATGAGGCTGGATATCGTCTTAAATTTAGCATATCGTAATATCGCAATATGACACAAGTGTTGTGTTTTCCTGGTTTTAAAGGAACACGCCGACTTATTGGGACTTTAGCTTATTCACCGTATCCCCCAGAGTTAGATAAGGCCATACATACCCTTCTCATCTCCGTGCGTGTTGTAACTCTGGGTGACGCCCCCACCGCTAGCCTAGCTTAGCACAGATCCTGGAGGTAACCGGCTCCATCTAGCCTACTGCTCCCAATAAGTGACAAAATAACGCCAACATTTTCCTATTTACATGTTGTGATTTGTATAGTCACAGCGTGTACAAATAACAAGGTCACATGAGACACAGCCATCTTCTAACCGTATCTAACACGCGGTGACTATACAAATCACAACATGTAAATAGGAAAATGTTGGTGTTATTTTGTCACTTATTGGGAGCAGTAGGCTAGATGGAGCCGGTTACCTCCAGGATCTGTGCTAAGCTAGGCTAGCTGAGGGGGCGCCAGACAGTTACGACACGCACGGAGATGAGTAGGGTATGTATGGACTTATCTAACTCTGGGGGACACGGTGAATAAGCTAAAGTCCCAATAAGTCGGAGTGTTCCTTTAAAGGCTACATTACAGTAAAGTGATGTCATTGTCTGAACTTACCAGACTGTTCTAGCTGTTCTACTATATGCTTTTACCCACTTAGTCATTATATCCACATTACTGATGATTATTTATCACAAATGTCATTGTGTAAATATTTTGTGAAAGCACCAATAGTCAACCCTACAACATCGCCGCAATATCGAGATCGAGGTATTTGGTCAAAAATATTGTGACATTTGATTTTTCTCCATATCGCCCAGCTCTACAAAGGGAGGACACTGTTTGTTGCTAAAAGGGTGGATTTAATGTTTGTCTGAGAAGAGAGAAGCGGTCTCCAGACCACGCCGAGGTCCTCCACTGCATCCAGATAGTCTTCCTTTTAAACACACTGCATGCCGTCAGCCGTCGGGCCTTTGATCCGAAACGCTCCACTACAGAAAGGAGGAGAGCAGGATCAGAGAGAATGAGGGGGAGGAAGAGAGGAGGAGGAGAGTGCTATACAGGGCGAAAGAATACAGGATCCAGATGTGTAACAAGACAAGATGAGGAGGGTGTGAAAGTATGTGGCCTCTCCCGTGACTCTGGACCCTCGTTGTGTCTGCGTGAGTGTGGAGGTGTTGGAGCATGTGCGTGAGTGTTGGTGTGTAAGAGTGAATATTGTCACTGCTGGTCAGATTCGACAGTGATGCACTCGTGCTAATAACAGGCCAGTAATAGGGTGAAATGGAGCATCATGCTGGAGGATTTCTTCAATAAAATCGTAAACCAATCACCAATTATTAGGTTTATCAGAGAGAAGCAGAAGCATGGGGCCTTTATTGCTTGCTATGTTCATTTAGAGAAGAATGTTCTCTGCTCTTTTTTGATATTATTACTTATCAAGTGACAAACATAATACATTAGATTAGAGGTATTGGCCGTGAAAAAACTGGTATTGGTGCCATTTTATGAAAAGAAATTGATTTTTAAACATAGACAATGCACAAAGTGTTGACTTTTGTTTGCGATTAACTCTTTTTTTTCATGTTTGAAACAACATACTAAACATACAGTTCGCAACATAAACATAGCCTTCCCCCCACCACTCGTCATCCCCACCCACCAGACAAAAACAAAGAAAACATGACACAATAACCACAATATACAAGACCATACAAGAAGATAATAGCAGAATAGACAAACTGTAAGCCAAATAAACCTATGTGTAATGACAACACCATAAACCCGTCATACACGTCTCTCCCCAGCACAAAGCGTCTTAGGAGCCCTCCAGAAAGCTCAAGTACTTGCCCCATTTTCCCGTGGAGACATCCAATCTGACAAACCCTTTGAATGCAGTGTTGACTTTTGAAGTTAGCCAGTTATTATAAAATAAATACAAAACTAACTAACCAAGTAATTACCCTATGCAACAATTCATCAATTAACCATTTAGTCTACAGTATGTCAGCGCAGTGGTGAAAAATGTCCATCCCAGTTTCCCAGAATCCACGGTGACGTCTTCAAATGTCTTATGTTGTCTGGCCAACAGTCCCAATATCCAAAGATACTCCTTTTACAATTATATTAAAACAGAAAATGCAGCAAATTTAACAAATTCAGTTTTTTTTCTTTTCTAAGAATGTTTTGTAATATTTGCTTGCAAAATGATTTGGACGACTAATCGATTATCAGAATAGTTAATATATATATTTATATATATATAGTTTATTCACTAATTGACCAATTTACATCATAAACAATAGCTGAATGAAATGTTTTTATTTTGACCCAAAATCTTTTCAAATTGACATAGACTATTCTGTTAAATTGTGGTACTACTTATTTTTTATGTATTAACGTGTTGAAAGTTCTTGTAAAAAGCCAGAGGAATTTGTGCTTTCAGCAGCACTGCTATAATTAGTATGTGTAATATTTACTTACAAATTTTGCAGTGGATAAAATTACAGAGAGAAAGGCTAAATATGCCAAAAATGTTACCTACTTGTCACCACCAGTTTACCGATATCTGGGGAGGGGGCCAACTTCTCTTCATCCATCATTTATCATGCTTGACGGGCTTCCCATCTAAACAGGCATTATGTGTTCACATGCTTGAATTTGACCGAGCACATAACTTCTTTATGGGACAATCACAGGCAGTCAGTGAAAAGTACGCCCTGTTCTAGAGGCCATACGTATAAATCATCAACCATTTGGTCATTAATTCAGACATTTCTTCTCCTCTTAAGCCCTCCAACTGCAACTGGTTTGTTTTGAGCGGACCACAAACTGGCTCAGGTTAAATCTCAAGGTCCGGCCAGATCATATGATTGAGCCAATTTAGCATATTCAGGGTGATATAGACATGAGTGAATGGCAGACAAGGGTTCATTAGAGGGTTTGGATTTTGGTTTTGACCAGTGTCAGGCATGAAATAGATATGTGCCCTATTAGACATGAAACAGACACACGCACTCTGGAGAATCAGACCAACCTAAAAATCCATTTTCAGCGACTATATTCCAGATACATTACATATATCTACAATTCCCCACCATTATAATTTCGCCGTTAATCACCATTGATCTCAGAGATCAGCATTTCCTCTTGCTGGGCTCAGTAACTGTAAAACCCGAAAGGTCAAATGAGTGGCGGCCGGAGTGGAGGCAGCACAGCAGGTTTCAGACACGCTCGCAGCAGCCCAGGGGTCCCACGCCTCCCAGGCCCTCTCATTAAAGCTAAAAGAGGATCTCTCTGGCACAGGCCCCTCTTTGTCCACGGCCTGGATGCCATGACTGTTGTGGGAAAAAAGAGAGAAAAAAGAATGAAATCAACGAAGGTTGGTTGGTCACTTGGCTGGTTAGTTGGATGCCTCCGGGGCTTTTTGGAATTGCTGACCAAGCTACAAAGTGGTAGATGGTTTGAAGGTTTCTGCCTGGAAACAGAGCACTAATTGTTTGTTCACATTCATCAACGAGTCACTATAAATGATAGATCCTTTTTGTCATTAGTCCTGAAGTAGCCACTAGCTTTTGAATGCATTCCAGTTGTTTCAGTTCCCCTTGTTCTTTACATTATTTAAGGTGGTGTCGCCACACAGTCAGCCGTGTGAGAGGCAGAAATCAGGCTTTAAGGCATTTCCTGCCACCCACTTCTCCTGTATTCATTTCATCTCTTAAATCATTTCTTTAGATTGCACTAGACTTGTTATTTTACGTCTTAACTTGTACTTACAGGCACATGGCCACCCGATGCACAGCGGCGGGGTCCAATATGGCCCTGAGGCTTTGGAGCAGCATAACCAGGTCCAGAGTCTCCTGCCCGAGTCCCAAAACCACCAGAGGAGGTGGCCCCACCCCCAGCACCGCTCCGTTGGGGTTCTTCCACAGCCTGAGCCCGAGGAGGAGACCAAACCTTTCATCCTGGATCTCAAGAACTTTCCAGACCTGGCCAATGCTGACATCAACTCACAGAACCCCAACATACAGGTGAGTCTGGGGAGGGGAGTCACACACGTTTGGTGATATGCAGCTTTTGAGTTTCTTAGACAGCTTTATTTATTAAATTACGTGTTAAATTACCATTCATGCAAGGAGAACATTGTGCCTTTTATTGTGTAAAATGATTTATTTCCTTAACGTGTAACAAAATCAACAGTCTCTCTGTCTAATCTTAGCAACCTGGCTGCGTCTTTTTTTGTGCTACTATTTAATTAAAGTGTAATAAAGGAAAACAGGCTCTGTAATCATAAGTGTTAGCCATTAGGTCCTCATTATCTCCTTCTAAATTGACCCAAAAAGTTCAAAAAGTTGTTCTGTTTAACTTATCTCAGGGCAGTTATCCTCTCCAACTCTGGCCAGTGTAATCAGGATGTGGCTAGAGGGACATAATGATGTCGGCCAGAAACCGATGAAATGTCTGATGAGTTTTCGTGTAGCATATAGACCAGATGTACCATACTCTGACTGAAATATATTCAACTAAGACAAATGAAAGCGTTACCAATCCTCATCTTCCCTTAACTTCCTAACTGTGAGATTAATTTCACCAAAGTTCCCCTGTAGTCTGCGTGTTGCCTGGTCTTCACATCAGCTGAAGTGGGCCCTTGGAAGTACTGTAGCATCTAGGATGAGTCATATGAGGTAATGAGAGGTAGTTATCCAGAATAAATGCTCACATTCTCTCCCTGAGAGGATCGTTTGGTTGGCTGAATGCTCATGCTCACGTCTGGCTGGCTGACTGACTTAGATCTGGGGAGCGGCTTCGCTTCGACCTCTTCGCCAAATTTGAGTGAGTTGATTGCTTGGAGAAGAGCTTGTAACTCAAGCTCTAAAGCTGCACAAAAGTATTGGAGGTGCTTGACATTTTTTATGAGAGATTGCGGCAAAAGCAGTCAACTCATCTGTACTGTACAGTTCAATTGCATGTTGTATGTCATTATCTTCTGCTCACCGTTAATAAGTCATTAGGTTGTTTTGCAAATCACGCTGCAATTGGTAGTCTTGGTTTGCTAGTTTAGACTTTTAAGAGAGAGTTGTCCGGCTTCCCAAATATTGTTTCTGTCCAAGATCATATCAGTGACACAGATGAATGTGTTCATGGGTTACTTGAAATTGACAGAGACGCTCTCTTTTTCTACGTAGGTAACCATCGAGGTGGTGGACGACCCCCAGATGGAGGTAGAGATGGACCTGGCCAAGGAAAAAGACTGGCTACCCTCCTCTTCCTCCTCACCTTCTTCCACCGTGGATTGGCTTGGAGGCAAGAAGCTTTTCTGGCCCCTATTCTGGAGCTACACAGACGCCGATTCCAGCGAGGACAGCAACAGCCGGTCAGGCGTGGAGGAAACTGGCGAGGAAGAGGAGGAGGAGGATTACTCCCTGGATTACGGCAGTGAAGAGCCCTTACCCAGCGGAGTGGGCGGAGACTGGGACACGCATTGGAATGAAGGCTGGGATCCAGTGCAGAGCTACTATGGTAGGGTTTGCCAAGTGGTACGCTCGCTCGTCTGCTAGTACAGCCACACAGCTATTTTAAATATGACTTCATCACACTGATTATGGCTTTTAAAAAATTAGCAAAATGTATCCTGTGGGTTTTACCAAAGGAAAAAAAGGGAAAGTATGGAAATACAATTAGTGAATTCATCAAATCAAAAAAGAGAAAGAGATAATGGGAATGTCTAGAGAGAGAGAGAGAGAGAGAGAGAACGCTGGAGGGAGAACAACAGAGGGACTTAGGAAGGCTGCATGATAACTGTCTTCACAGTCAGAGAGAACCAAGCGATGCCTGCATGCGAAGCAGTATGAGCACTCGACCATCAGGACATTGTGGGTTATGGGCACTTTGAAGCCGACACTGGCCGTGCTGGTCGCAGAGGCCTGCCTTTTGAAGATGCGTCCGATGCGCTCGCTAATGGCAGCGTGAGGCCGGCACTGTTCCCTGAGACAAAACAGCCTTCTGCTTGTGGACAATTAGAGGGCAGATTTGGAACACAGAATGACAGGGGCCATTCGGCCGGCCCTTTCATCCTTCCCTGGGACCCCATGCCCCCCCCCCCCAGACTCTGGCGGCCCTCACTGCCCTCTGCGGCTCGGCCTTTTGAGCCAGTTCAAGAATTTCGGGGGGCTTTCAGGGGTCTGCATAACTTTTACAGCTCTTTTCCCCTCTTAATTCTGCCTTTATCTGGTGGGAAAACATGTTGTGTCTCAGCTAGCACAGACCACTTATTCAGTGGTAAAGATAGTCAATAATTAGAGAGAAAGAGATAGGTGTACATAGTGAATGAAAGGGAGAGAAGATGGAAAAGAGAGAGAAAGAAAGAAAGAAAGAAAGAAAGAAAGAAAGAAAGAAAGAAAAGTCTGATGGGCTAGGCAGTGCGTAGGCCAATGTGTGTGAGTCTACTGTAGATCAGAGCGCAGTCATGGGCTTACCACAACCTAAGGCTTTCATTCTTCAGAGAAACTTCCCATAGATACAAATCTGTACATGATTGATCTATTTTTTTTCATTTTTTTTTTTTTTTAAGTTTTTGAAGGATGTTGTTGCAGCACAAACCTCTACTATTGTATTGTAATCTCAACATGTGGTAGCAGGTTGCTAGTTTTTACTCTTTAATCTTTCCCTTAGCCAATATATAGATTGTATCTGCTTTAACTGTTGTGCATGCAGTCGAGCCAGTAAAGGGCAACAATGCCTATTAAGTGGTCACATCTAAAGACTCAGTGAACATAAATCAATGTCTGCCTTTGCTTCTTCTGTAATTAAGACTCTCCTGAGACCTCATTCCCGTATGGCCACATGGCAAGTTGGCAGCACCCACAAAGTAAAATTGGGTGCTCGCTACACCCAAGCTGGTATTTCTGCACCCACCTCGCCTTTAATCATGAATGACTTGTTTTCAGTGTTATTAACACCACAAGGAAACATGGTGCGGAGGCGGACCGCCACAGCACAGCTTCTCTCTCTCTAATTTTACTGAGGCCTTTTTAAAAAGAATATGGGTTTGCATGGGAAAGGTTAGGCCAGGAGAAAATTGTCATTTATATGGACTGAGACAGTCCAGAAACTTTGAAAGCTTATTCTGGATTACGCTGAGTTCACTTGTTTGTTGTGATTTGCAGGGGTTTCCCCCTTGTATTCATAATCCCAATCAACCCTTTGAAGCTGCTTCCCAAATACAGTACATCTGCTAATTGTGCCTGAAAGCATGATGTCGAGCTCCTTTAACTGTACATGCTTTCATTTAGTATTCCCCTCATAATGTCTCCGATAGTTTTTTTGTTGTTGCAATATGTCAATTATATTGTGCTTTAATCTTAGTAGAATTGGATGAATTTTAATAGTAGTGCAAAGACAGTTTTGATCCATGTGAAATGTAGCACAAAAGCTCAGCAAACGGCTGAGTTTGTGGCACTGACTGTGTTTGAATTTTGTCTTCCTTTCCACAGAGAAGGAGACAGAGGAGTGGACTCCCTGGTCCCCCTGTTCAGTGACATGTGGAAACGGTGAGAGGAAGAGGACCAAGTCCTGTGGCTACTCCTGCACTCTGACAGAAGCCTCTAAGTGTGACCTGGAGCCTTGTCCCGGTGAGATTATATTTCCACTATAAAAGATAAAAATAAAGAGTATTTAGATATTTTTATTCTGCTTTCCTAGCTGTTTTTATTTTTAAATCTACAGCTGATGTACCACTCTCCTCTTTGTAGGTGATGTCAACACTGTTGTAGAGCCTTTCCCTTTCGAGATGGAGAATGGCACAGAGCCGTTTGGGACAGGTGAGTTTTTTTTTCTGATGTGAAGTTTTCCATAACAACTTTCATTAGCTTAAAGGATCAAACCATATTTTAACCCATTAACTGCAAGCTGTTTATACTGTTCAGTCCACAATTTTACAAAGCATACTCAGTCTAAATAATCGTGGTTTCTTTGTTTCGCCGCAATTAATTGCTAACATTAGCTAAGGTCCTAAGGCGTACGGCTGGTAATTGTTGATTTGGTTTAGATGTGCCAAATTGTAATTATATAAGTGATTATGGGTTGGACTATATATTTTTATTTTTATTTCAGTTGTTAGTTATCGGCACTTGACCCTATACATGTTCATAGCAACAAATATGGCAAGTGGGGGATACAGTTATAAAAATAAAGTATGATAATAAAGAGGCGTTGTTTACTTGATAGGTGTATTTGTGTTATTACATTATCTGGGTCACATGACAGCGATATAACCAAAAGATGTAGCCTGGAATTCATTTAAAACTTTGATTTGTTTAAAAAAGTAATAACTAAATGAATATTTTTAAATTTGACTGAAAAAGACAATTATATTGTTAATCGCAATTATTTCTGAGACAATTAATTGTACAGCAACATTTGGAATTGTTAAAGCTCTAACTCAGACAGATATATACTGTAGTTGTAGGTACAGTATATGACGGTACCCCATTGGCTAATGGATTATGGTAACACTGAGATGCTGTCACAAGGGAATGTAAAACTGGCATGCTCAATACTGGTATGAAATCCCAATTTCATGTGGCATTGCTGTCCTTCCAATAGATGTGGACAGCTGTGAGAAGTGGCTCAACTGTAAGAGTGAGTTCCTCCAGAGGTACCTCCACCAGGTCCTGTCTGAGCTGCCCAGCTGCCCCTGCTCCTACCCCTCTGAAGTGGGCTACACAGTGGTCAGTGTCTACGATGAGAAGCATGGCCGGCAGTTCCGCTGGCGTGATGCCAGCGGCCCCAAGGAGCGCCTGGACATCTACAAGCCATCAGCGCGTAGCTGCATCCGCTCAACACTTTCCGGTGATTCATCTACTCTTGCAGCGCAGCATTGTTGTTATGGTGATCGCGGGCGGCTGATCACGCGGGGGAAAGGCGCAGGCACGCCGAACCTGATCAGCACTGAGTTCTCACCCGAGCTGCACTTTAAGGTGGATGTGCTGCCTTGGATCCTGTGCAAGGGAGACTGGAGTCGCTTCCATGCGGTGCGGCCACCAAATAATGGATTGAGCTGCCCAGAAAACCCCCATGAAGACGTGTTCATGAATGAACTGGAAGAGGCCAGGGAGTACTGAGGGACCACAGCCAAAACTACCACTTTGGAGAGTCAGAGGGCCCAATCCTAATTTGAGAGGAGACTGCCTACTTTAAAGTCATGACATATTACATCAAACCATGCATCATGCATTTATTAAGTATTGAGGAAATGCACATTTTACAAATGTACATTTGTGATTGGGAGATTTGTGGGGATAAGGTATGATGGGGAAGTGTGGCTGTCTCAAGTTAGGATTTGGCACAATGTCCTGATATCAGGCTCAACTGAACTGAATTACAAGAATGGAAAAAAAGAAAATGCAGTGTTCTCCTATCGCTTGCCAACCTGTTCCACATCTGGCATAACATCAAGCTCTCTCTCTCTTTATATTCATTACACTCTCCTGGGTGCGTGTAAGCATGATGTCTACCTACTGGCTTTTTCGACAGTGTCCTGGAGGACTTGTGATTGACAATCGAAACAAATGGTAAACATCCTGATTATGCTTCTTGTAGGTTTTACGTTAGGAAATGTATGAATGTGGACTGGTTCTATTGATGAAACAAACACATGCATGGGAAGAGTCCACCAGATGAATATCCCAACTATGCTGCTACAATATAAAATCCTTCAGGTTTTACAAAGGTATTAAGGGGAACAAGACAACAGGACATCGGTAAACCCAAAAGATGCCACATTTATTCACAGTAATGTACATTTCAGCCAATGTTTTGGGAGACTAAAATTAGTAGATTAGTGGTTAGAAGAATTTCGGATTTCAACCAGAGAGGTAAGCTAAAAGGATTTGAAACATTCTGCTGTCATTATCGAGAGCTTGCTAGTGAGAATGATGAGAATAGTCCATTAGCAGTAATGGTGCGCGAACAGCACATTTGATTTCAAATGTTTTGTCACACAGATTGAGTTTCCTCACATTTTCACAGCCATGAAGATATATGTGATCTGGGTGCCAAAGAGTTAAAAATCAGACTGTTGGTGCCTGTGTAAATCCAGCCTCCTAAGTCTCTACGGTGCAAATGTAGGAAAAAATGAAGTTGTTCAGTGAGTAGATTGTGCTCATAGATCTCTACAATGTTCTCAGGGGGACTTACTGACCATGATAAACAAATTTGTTCATTTACCTCGACAGCAGAGCACTTTTGGAACTAGTACAAAGTGTATTGGGGTACAGATTAATAGGAGGGTTTTGGAGGTCTAACCCAGATTGTAACTGATGAACAGATAATGCTTTTTGTGCAGTTTCAGAGAGCAGTTGGAACCCTTCTAAGTGAATAGCTGTTGATGCATTGTGTGTGGTAGAAAGATGTCATTGCTGCTTAGGGCTTAAGGTCTTTGGGTTTATGTACAGAACTTGATTGCATAGAAAGGACATTCCTACTCAAATAAACATTCCTGAGAAGTCATGTAGTTGGAGCCCTTAACCTGGCTTACACGTACAGGTAACGGCAACATGGAAGTAGTCACCATTAGCAAATACCCCATAGGTATAGTGCAAAGGATTGAAAATGCTGACGTAGTAATCTTACATTTACATATAAATACCTTGTGACTCCAGGAATTGCTCTTTCTATCCAGTCCAATTCTATGGATGTTCGCTCCAAACCTTTTTTCAGGAATTCTGCTTCCAGATGTGTATATGCAAACACGCATTTACATTTTGGAATCACCAATTTTAAAGGAAGGCACTTTATTAAAGATATATCAAAATGTACTCATGTTTGCCATTTGTTGATGATAGTGTTATTGTGAAGGGAAACTCGCCAGCAATGCTGCATTGATCTATGAAAGTGCATATATCAAGTGTTCTGTTGAGGAAAGCATGATCTTTTTGTGATTTCTGAATCTAGTATTACATTTATGGTGTTGTACAGTATTTATTTGTCTGTTCTCTTTTTTTAAGTTTGCTGAAGTTTTGAAATGTCTCTATACTCAACATGGTGCACTAATCTGACTGAGAAATGAAGGCACCCATTATCAAAAGGGAAACCACTTGCCTCATATCACTTCATACAGCAACATCAAGTGTCTGTGCTTCATTCTACTTTGTACTGCAGTGCTCTATGAATATGTTGTTGCAATTATGCTAAAGAAATATATAAAGACCTTGCATTCATCATCTGACTTTTTAATGTGTCGTTTTTTTTTACACAATGTAGATACTGTGTAGTGGAGCCAAGCATAGCATGGTACCGTGCAGCAAAATTCCCTAAAACTCAACTGAGTAGTTATACTTGTTTATTGACAGACATACCAAACTTTTCCCTACCTTTCCTCTCCAACAAGACCGGTACAGTGTAGCAAGCATTCCTTTAAAGTGCAAACATGTCACTTCCTTCTTTGCAGCAACAGGCTATATATTAAGACAGCCAATAGGAGATAATGTACCAAGACCTAGTAGAAATAAAGCGTGACAGACCATTCAGGCTTCACTTTCAAATACTACAAATGTCTGAAACTTCCTTCATATCAGGATATTAGCAAGGAAAAGTTTTATGGTAAACACATGGCATTTTGGGAATTATGCGTATTTGTTTTCTTGCTGAGAGATGTAAAGATTAATACCACTCTCATGTCTGTTTGGTAAATATGAAGCTACAGCCAGCATCCCGTTAGCTTAGCTTAGCACAAAGACTGGAACCGTGGAAACAGCTAGCCTCGCTCCATCCAAAGGTAACTAAATCTGCCTACGAGCTCCTCTAAAGCTCCCTAATTAACATGTTGCAAGACATGAGAGTGGCGTCAATCTTCTCATCTAACTCCCGACAAGACAGGAAATACGCATATCCCCCAAAATGTCAAATCATTTAAATTTTAATTCCCTTGTAAAGTTCTTTAACAGTCGAATACAAAATCAGACCATCAAAGGAAGGTCCCTGTATTCAGTGATGAGTGTCCTGTCCACACAGCTGATCTGGTGGAAGCTGTGAGGCTAAAGTTTAATAAACTGTAAATACCATTTGTGGTTCTGTGTGTTACTGTCTGCCTTGATGAGAAGTAGTGCGTAGCATGTGGCTCTAATTGTTCCTCTACATTACCTTTTCCACATTCAACAGATCCTGAACACAGCGATGACAGGATTCAATTAGGTGTCATGCATGAGATCTCTTGCTCGCACGTGTGAGCAGTGAGCACAGTTGCTGTTCCCTCAGTTTACTCTGTTTTATCGCCTGTGTGTTCTCAATCCAACGTTGTTTGCTCTTTATAAGTTGAGTTCACGTCTAGAAGTCAAAAGTCCTACAAACATTTTTCTGTCAGACTTCTAAACAATCAACCGCAGCCTTTTTTTTTCTTCTTTTTTTTTAAACCATACATGCTTCAGGATTTACAAATATGTTGTGGGCATTCATCTGGTGATTCACAAGAGTGACATATTTTTCATGATTATGATTTTTCAGTTGTGGTTGGGGACTAAAGTTTTAAAGTCCAAGCAAAAGCAAGAGGGAAGGCAGTGTTTGCTACAAAATCCTTTAAATTCGGGTTGCAGAAAAGACCAGCTGGATATCAAAATGACACAGAAGGTTCCATTCAACCAGATGAAAACAGTCCTGCTAATACATAAATGAAAAATCTTAAGCCCCTGCATGCCTTAACTAACAGCCAGCATCACTGTCATCCACCCCCACTGTGGTATCTAGGTTGATATATTTCCTCCCTCATGTTGTCTGAGGCTATACTCTTTCCAGAGGATTAAATAACATTAAGATTAACAGTTCAAAGGTCGGGGTAATGCAAAGCCATAGGCTTAGGCAATCCCAATACTCCATTTAGATACTTTAATTCCTGTAGGTCATGATGTCTATCCTTAACTTGCTGGGAAGAAAAAGCCTGGTTTGCGTTCAGCAATAGAACATTAGGTCAAAAGTGGGACACAATTAGCACAGGATGTACTAATGTAATGTGCATAACTAGAAATCCATCTATCCATCCATCCATCCATCCATCCAGCCATCCGTATGGCGAGTATCCACTATGGAACGCTAAGGAGCTTGGTAGGTCTACTATGGTCCTTCAGTGACTCCTAAGTTGACTACAGATGAGTGTTGCGTGGAGGGAAGCCAGACACATGTTGACCACATTGCTGCCGCAGAATAACAGATAAATAACCGCAGATGTGTAGACAGAGGAGAAAGCAGAGAGAGAGAGAAAGAGAAAGAGAGAGAAAGCAGAAGAGAGAGGAGAAAGGAACTTAAAAGAGAGGGGAGGTTTCAAAACTCTGTGGCTAAAAGATGTTATCTGAAATATTGAATGGAGTAAGAGTTCCCGGGCGGATGCATTTAAAAAGCGGGTGAATATACAGTTTATGGAGGGCATGTGTGTCATGTCACTGAGGGAGTGCACTGTGGTTATACAGAAGTTTAAGCCCATTGTATTTCAATTTAGCCTTGATTATTGTTTCACATACAAAATGTGAAAAGACTGGATTAACCATAACCATCTAAAAAATTCTGAAGGCACGCTTCCCCGTGCACTTCCATTTTAGCCTGGTGAATGTGTGTGTGTGTGATGTGATTCATTGGTTTAGTTATAGCGCTGGTGGCCCAGGCCTGGCGCCAGGACTCGTGGTTACAGATCTGTTTACTTTTGTAGGCTGGCAGGAACATGAGATTTCCTCTGGGTGTACTGCGGCTGGGCGACCTGCAAACAGCATGGCCCTTCAAGTCCCTCGCTGCTCCCGTTACAGGCTGCTCCCCCCCCAACCCACACACACACACACACACACACACACACACACACACACACACACACACACACACACACACACACACACACACACCTTCCTCTTTCAGATCACTTGGTCTGAGGATAACCCCAGAACCCCAACATACACTCACACAGAGACTGACAAGGGAGCCATCATGGACACACACGTATTGCATTGATGGTAACAAACATATGCTTGTACACACACACACACACACACACCCACACACATGCTCATGCTGCTCTGCCTACGTGACTTATAAGAACACCAGTGGATCTTATGGATCTTATGGATTATCTGGAGTTTGACTTATCCCATTCCTAGACACAGAGGAAGGCCTTGTTCTGAGATGGTCAACAAGACTAATCTCAAAGCGGAGCCTCCACTCATAACAGGCAGAAATCCAAGAGTGAAAAGAAATGTCATTTAGTTTTGTAAGTGTAGACCGAATCACTGTGACGTAGCGCTAATACAAAAATCACTTCCAGGTAGACAAATGGCAGTCGATTTCAATTGCTGAGATACGTGAAATCGGCAAACTTGTTAACGTAACTGTAACTTTTAAAGATATAAAATTAAACAAGGGGGTCCGAGCTATCTGACGTTTCTGCCGTGCTTATTTTATGTCCTGTGTGTTGCTTTGCTAGCGTCTTTGATAAACCAAATCTAGCGTTACCAACAGCAACATCTCACCGCCGGTGGGACTAAAGCCTGTTTTACAGTTCTGAGGAGGCTCCACGCAGAGCTTTCGCCGTAGCCTACGTAAGCGGCCTGATGTTTATACTTGTGCGTTGGTGTGTGCGTCGAGCCGGCATGTGTGTGTGTGTGTGTGTGGGGGGAGTGAGTGATAGAGCGAGGGATCGGTGAGAGAGTGACGGCGATTAGCTCCGGAGCGAGTAGCGACTCTAGAGTCCTAGTGAGAGAAACAAAGTGCCTCCCCTGTTCTTTGTGACCACGGTGGGAAATCTGTAGCAGGAAAAGTTAACCCTCTCCTTGATTTCATGTTGTTTATGGAGAAGGAGAACCAGGAAATGAGTCCGGGGGAGCACAGGCGAGAGACCGCCGCGATGTGTAGTTAAATTCTTCGAGAGGTGCACGTCAGGCTACGGCGTAGGGTCTGGCGTAGACGCAGAGGGGTCTGCGGGGGTACGCCGTCGAGTCGACGCAGAAGCATAAATCAGCCTTAACTGCTAGTTTGGGTGTTATCATTTTTCTTTAGTCTGTAGCCCAACAGGTAAATTAGGGCTCCAACCTGACGTTAGTGAAAGTGTTGACATATGAAAGCATCAAACATGCATTTTAGATGAATGAGATGAGAGTAGGGCTGGGCGATATATCGATATTATATCGATATCGGCATATGAGACTAGATATCGTCTTAGATTTTGGATATCGTAATATGGCAGAAGTGTTGTCTTTTACTGCTTTTAAAGGCTGCATTACAGTAAAGTGATGTACTTTTCTGAACTTAGCAGACCTTTTCCCCACTTAGACATTAAGTCCACATTACTGATGATTATTTATCTAAAATCTAAGTGTGAGGATATTTTGTTAAAGCACCAATTGTCAACCCTAGAATATCGCCGCAATATTGATATCGAGGTATTTGGTCAAGAATATCGTGATATCTGATTTTCTCCCTATCGCCCAGCCCTAGATGAGAGTATATCCAATTCCTCGTCCCCGTTTGCTCAACGCTGTTTATTTGTAGACTATGTACGGACAGGAAGCAGGAATTTTCTACACCAGAAGTTATTGTAAACAAACATTGTGATTGGGTCTATTTTATTATAAACCAAAGTGCTGGACAAATGAAATGTTCGACCTGATGATGGTGCTATAGAAAGAGAAAGAATCACCAAAGAGAGTAGGATTTCTCCTTTGGGGGACCATGAATGTCTGTACAAATTTTAAAGGCAATCCATCCAATAGGTGTTGAGATATTTCAGGAGGCACTTTCCTGGAGCAAAATGGTGGGCCGACACCGCCATCCATAGAGCCACTAGCATGGCTGAAAATGTATAAAACTATGACATGTACATTATTGGCTTACATTCACTTGCAGCTGTTATATGTAAAAGTACAATATTATTCTGTATGATGTGGAGTGTCAAAATGTCTTCTCCTCTTTAATTCTTTTCATGCTCCTCAATCTTACAGACCGGGTACAGGGAAATTGTTTTATCAAGCAAGAACAATCCAACCAATATCCTCAGAGAAGTCTGAATAACTGACATTCTTTGGATGAACCAGACTCTTACAAACTTGTGTTTGTTTACTCATGTCCAGTGGCAGTCTTAATTCTCTCTCTCTCTCTCTCTCTCTCTCTCTCTCTCTCTCTCTCTCTCTCTCTCTCTCTTTCTCTCTCTCTCTCTCTCTCGCTCTCTGTTGATAATATAATCAAAAGAGCAGCCAACACAATACCTTTGGACATGAGAGGGGCCTGCAGATCCAGTAGTACTGAGGCGGCAGACAGCCAGCCATAACAACATCAAACAGCCCCTAGCCTCCAGCTTTTAGACAGTGCCAAGACCCTGGACCAAAAATATGATTGCTCGTTCTTTTTAAGATAAGAATGCAGACAAGCTCGAAGATTATTGCGAACAATATGTACAGGGATGAAGTGGCCGTAGAGGTACAAGTGGATGGATGGTAGCAAACACGTAAGAAGAAAAGTGGTACTTTAGGTCAGATGAGGTTTCTGGGACGCCTTAGATCAGAACGTGAGAGTCGTTTCAATGTGCAATGCGCAGGAATGTTTTGACATTAGAAAACATCGAAATCTGTCTTAGTTTTCTTGTGAGTCTACAGTTCATGTTCTGTAAGAAAGAAAACAGAGATTGGAGAAATACTGGGAATTCAAGAAACTGACATAGAGCACCCCCTGCTGGTCACCATAGCTAAGTATCCTACACAGGCTTTAGTGAACACTGGACCTCATGCTATATAGAATAACAAAACTTCATATTTCAGAGGATTTCTTTCGTCACATTTCTAGTATCACATATGTTATTTGGCTGCAACTAAGTTAGTTTCATTAGCGCGTAACCTTTCGCAATTAATTGATTAGTTCTATAAACATTAACAATTAATTGCCAGTTACTAATCAGTGAGTCACCAAAATGTTTTTGCTTAATTTTGTCATCAGTCGATCGGCAGGGTTAAATAGAGATGACACCAACATGAACACAAACTTCAGATTTGTCGTAGAAATCCTGTTATACTTCCAGTGTCCCCATCTTCGCCTTAAAATAAGTGGACTGAGGAATGCACTACATGCATTTTGACACAGAAGTGTAATGTTAGTAATTCTGTGACTCTGAAAAGCTATTAACAGCCTTATTTACCGTGTATAAATAATCCTATAGTGTGTGCATATATCACCACCGACGGGCTGAGATGAAGCTCAGATTAGTGTGCTGTTCATTAGGCTGACACGAAGCCTAAAGTAAAGAATGTTAAGTTGGTGAGCGGCTGAGTTTGAGAAGAGGACACAATGAGCTTTTTTGAGGGTTTATCTGTTAAAGTGACAGCAGTATTTGATCACCAAGAAGGCTGTACTCACATTTAGAGACCTAAATTAGCTATAATCAGTCATAAATAACATTTGTTATCATATGGATGACTGTATTTCCTCCTACAAAAAGGATGCTGTACAGGCTAATGTGTCAGGGAAAACGAGGGAATGCATCAGAATGCAATCAATTTTTGGCCATTTTGAAAGAATAACACAGCTGATTCGAAATTGGATTTTGCGCCTTTCGTGCTTACTTTGTCACCGCCTTTTAGCAATGCAGAGTGTGTTTAATGATGAGCCAATATATTTACACGAGCAAACGTAAGTGCACAATTTGATTCACAATGTCCATCTGCATCACTTAGCCTATCACTTCTGTATGCATCTCTTTATTAAGCCTATGTGGGATTCAGTGTTGACGCAAACAATTACGCCGTTATTGCAGTGCTCCTGGAGACGAGTGTAATTGTATAAACCGAGGGAGGGTTCTGATGTGTGAAGTGCATCTATCTACGTAGTTGTACGCTCCGATTGGCAATACTGGTCCTATTTTCAGTCATGGAGGAATTCCCTTGTCCCTCAGTGCTGAAACTGATTGGTGAGGGATGAACTCTGAGGTGGAAAGCAGTACAATTTGGTTAAAAGTTTTGAAGTCGTGAAAACTTCTAAACTCTACTGACTAAACTTAACTCAACACCATGTTTATCATAAACTGAAGTTTACAAGGTACAGTTCCACATAGGCCTACTTCTGCTTAATTAAGGAGGCATTATAGCTCAGAGAAAGTTCTGAAGAAATAGCTTAATGATGATAATATTATTAATGATCCCTACCAAACTCAATGACAAAACAGCCACTTTAAAATAGATAGGATGAAAGGCTATAGTTTTTACTGCTATCAAGCCCCAACTTTTTTAAGACATATTTGTCTCAATAACTATAATCAGGTCTAAACGTGTCTGTACTAAAACCTGAGTGTTCCTAATGATGGCTCAGTGTTTAGGACTTCAATATAGCTGAAATACACTGACTGTAGGCTACTCATTTCTGATGCATTTTCACTGTGCAACAATGAGTTTAATTTTTGAAAACATCTAAACTCTTCTTTTTATATATATTTTTTCCTCTGGTTGTCAGTATAAAAAGTTTCATATAAAAAATATCTTTTTTATAATATTTTTTTAGTGTTCTGGCAAGACTAGCAGCAATTGCATTTCTGCCGCTGATAAGAGACTGATTAAGCATAACTTCCTGGTGATGGTGAGTACAAGCTCTTGCAAATGTTTTGCTGCGACATTTTGGTTGTAAAGGCGAGCAGGTTACAGCTTACGTTAATGTATATACCCTAATTTAGCTGTTAGCAAGCTAATGTGCCAATAATAAAACCTGTAATAGCTAACGTTACAATTGGTGTAAAGCTAATTTGCCAATTAGAATTATTCACAGCACGTTAGTAATAAAAACATCATTATTTCGTTGGTACAGGATTACCAACAACACTACTGACGTCCAACGTTAAAACTGATAAGCCACGTTAAAGCAGTAAACGAACTCGCGTCTGAAAATGAAAAAGGTTAACCCGGCAGGCCCCAGCGAGGATCGAACTCGCGACCCCTGGTTTACAAGACCAGTGCTCTAACCACTGAGCTATGGAGCCCGAACTAGCACTACCAGGACTACAATGACAATTTGAAGGTGTCACATGCAGAACTTTGAAACGAACAGACTTTGGACTAGCTTTCTGGCGGTCTGACGTTACAGTCTATTGAGCTTGAGTTACCAAAATGGCAGTTTTCCATGTACTTTTGAGCTGGACTGCTTTGTTTCTGCTCTTTCTGATTTTCATATCGTTTCTTGGTTATTGCTTATATGTTAAACACATTCATACGAAATATGACCACATACCCGGGCCGCCGAGAGACAAGTAAGTTAACGTTAAGTGCATGGTGGTTTGTCGTTAAGTTGATTCTAGCGATAACGTTGTTAGTTTTTTTGTCACCTAGCTAGCTAACATTAGCTAACTAACTATTGTGTTGTTGACATTACCTGGCACTTTTTGATTTTTTCGCCCACAGTTTTCTCTTCGGACATTCACCAACCTTTTTAAGAGTAATGAAAGAAGAAGGCATCATTCACGACATGTTTCTGGAATGGTAAGCACAATTATGTTTCATGCATTTGCTTAAGACAAAAGTAGGTTATGTGGATATCACAACATAACACTTAAATGGAAAAATGTCAACTCAGAACAAACGCCATGCAAGCCCCGTGTACCAGATATAAAACAAAATGGTCTAAAAGTCAAGTCTAAAACTTGAGCCAGGTAAAAGGGCTGCCATGTGGTTCAATCACGGTGTTAGAAAGTCAGAATTACATCTTCTATGATGGTACCTGGGACCTGACTTGACGGTGTTGGTTCAGATGATTTGCATTGGATTTTCTGATATTCTGGTGAAAGACGGATGTGATGTAAACTATAGTGCTTAACCCGTGGTGTGCTAGTTAGTTACCTGTAATAACGATAATATGACATGTCATTTACAGGGCTGAGACATATGGGCCTGTTTGCAGAATAAATATTCTGCATTACGTTGCGATCATTGTGACCTGCCCAGAAGCGACCAAGGTAAACACAGCACCTTTCAGTAGTTATATAACCATCAGTTGCGTAAGCATTCCACAATAAACAGTGCAAAAGTGCGCATAAAGACAGCTATAGTCCTGCTTTGGTAAAAAATGTCCCTACAGTGCCAACTAATGTCCTTTTGGGTACAAATGGATAAGCATATATCTTGATAATATTAACATTAAAAACACCTTGCCATTCAATCTTCCCTCTTGTGATTGGCTCTGTTTCAGGAGATCCTGATGTCCCCAAAGTATCCTAAAGATATATTCTACAGCAAAATCTTCAACTTGTTTGGCCAAAGGTAATTTGTCAGACTATCAGATTAGTTATACTTTCCATACTTTTTCATAACAGTGTAATCTGTGATACTTTCAATATGTTACATTTCTGAACTGACAACAACTTATGTTTTCTGTATGTGAGTATTATCAGCCCACTTTTGTTTGGTGCCCTTTACTGTTTTGTTATGCCGAATCATTTACAACCTTATGTAGCTATTTTGAATGTCATGTGTTCCATGTCTCTTTTCAAGGTTCCTAGGTAATGGCCTGGTAACAGCAAGAGATCATGAGAAGTGGTATAAACAGCGGCGGATCATGGACCCTGCGTTCAGCAGCTTGTGAGTTATTTAAAAATCACAAAGATAGAATCAACTGTCTGCTCAACCTTCATTTTATATCCAGTGTTTGCAATCATTGTAGATTCTGTTTAGATTGTGGGTATCTTTTGCTCTTGTTTCTTTTGGAGAACATTGTCCAATTGTATGTCCTGCTAGTCCACTGTCTAAAACTACTACATTTCCAGGTATTTGAGAGGTCTAACCGGCACCTTCAACGAGAGGGCAGAGAAACTGATGACTACACTTACAGATGTCGCTGATAAGATGACAGAGGCCAGCATGCTCCACCTCATGAACTCTTTTACCCTTGATGTTATTGCAAAGGTATTGTGCTATAGTCTATATATAGTATAGTAGTTGTACGTCTTCCGCAGCAGTAATGATCCAAAAAGTTTTTCTTGCATGTAACAAAAGCACCAGCTTGTGACGAAAGTTAAAAAAAAAAGAAGAAAAAAAAGGTATAATCAAGTTGTAACTACCTTATTTTCTTGATAACTCTCAGGTTGCATTTGGAGTGGATTTAGACCTGCAGAAGGATAGATCAATTTTCCCTAAAGCCATCGAGACATGTCTGAAAGGGATGCTCTACATAGCCAGAGACATCTTCTATGAGGTATGACTTCACTACGCATTTGTAAGGAGTTTGTGTGGTGACGATATTATAAACTGTTTGCGATCCTCAAATCTTGCATTTCTAGTACAAGCTGAAGAACCGACCATTCATTAAGAAAGTGAGGGAAGCTTGCCACCTGCTGCGCACAACTGGAGCTAAGTGGATTAATGACCGAAAGACTGCCATGCAAAACGGCGATGACGTCCCCAAGGACATCCTCACACAGATCATCAAAACAGCTGGCAAAGGTTATGGTCCCTAAAGTCTGATTCGATTAGATAAGAAGAACTTTTAAAGATTATTTTTTGGGGCATTCTAAGCCTTAAAGGACAATTCCGGCCAATTTTTACGTTAATCTTGATTGCTATAGCTATGCGAGTACTTTCGATAGAAAAACTCTGACCCGAATCAGTGCAGGCAACACGGAGCTGCTGCAGCTACGTGTACAAGCCTCCCCTGAGCTAAAACGGCAGTTCTCGGGGCAAGTTTTAGAGTGCCTTTGTGCCTTTTAACAGACACAAAATGCAATTAATATGTCTGTGCCACATGAACAGGCCCCTTACGTGACAACAAGATGCATTTTCAACTCAGACATTGTTTAAATTCACCTACCCTGGTCCCTGTCTCGATCCTGCCGGTAGCCGTTAGCTGCTTAGCTGTCCGGTGAGTGTATTCAGACAGGCTTCTGTGATAATCATCCCAATAACAATCCACGGAGCGGCGGTGGTCTGGCTATGTCCTTCAGAGGACAGGTCATGTCACGTCTTGAAGTTTATTCCCCCCTAAAAAAAAACAGTAGTGCGGTAGTAGCTGCTAGCTGCCCTCCGGTGAGTGTATTCAGCCAGGCTTCTGTGATAATCATCCCGACAACAATCCACAGAGCAGCGGTGGTGTGGCTATGTCCTCCAGTTAATGATGGCTAGCTTTAGCTTGCGCTTGGAGCAGCAGGTTCATCTGCCTGTTGCCCCTCTGTCTGTCTGGTTCTTTCCAACTCTTGTGAGACTAGTTCTTCGTCTGTATACTTGGTTTGAATAAATAAGGACGACCATCAAACTCAAAAGGCTCTTCCGTATGTTGTATATCTGCTATATTCTCCATAGTTACGTTACTCCAAGCTTCTTCCCTTGTAAACATCTCTGCTCCTCACTCTTCACACACTACGCGCCGATCTGCACACTACTGTTTACCTTTTCCTGCTACATCTGAATTCCCAGGAGACAGCGCGAGGCTACAGCTAGGCTTCAGTAACGTTGTTACTGTGCAAGCCACAGACATCATTTATCCCGTTTCCATGTAGTTACATAGTCACTGTAATACAGTGCTCAATTAACTATTTTTGAGGGGGAAATAAACTACAATTCTTCGCTGCGAAGGCATGCTCTGTCCTCTGGAGGACATCCACCAGACCACCGGGCGCTCGGGGGATTTTTGTTGGCTGCAGGAGGGGGACGAAGGCTGCTTGCCTGGCAAAGGGAACTACCACACAGATCGACACTGACAAGCCTCCTACTCACCAACACCAGATCGACCACACACAAAATGGATGAGCTAAAAATACACACAGAACTGCTGCGTGATGATTTTTTACAAAAGCCTGGCTGAACACATTTATCACGGACGGCAGATAGCAGCTAACAGCTAGCAGCTAGCAGCTAACAGGCCAAGCTACCCACCGGCAGGATCAAGACAGGGTAGGTGAATTTAAACAATGTCTGAGTTGAAAACGCATCTAGTTGACACGTAAGGGCCCTGTTCATGTGTCACAGACATATTAATTGCATTTTGTGTCTGTTAAGAGGCACAAAGGCACTCTAAAACTTGCCCCGACAACTGCCGTTTTAGCTCAGGGGACGCTTGTACACGTAGCTGCAGCTTCTCCGTGTTACCTGCACTGATTCGGGTCAGGTATTTTTCTATCGAAAGTACTCGCATAGCTGTAGCGATCAAGATTAACGTAAAAATTGATCGGAATTCTCCTTTAATTTGACAGGACAGCTGAAGACAGGAAAGGGGAGAGAGAGGCGGAATGGCATGAAGCAAAGGGCCGTGGGTCGGAATCAAACCCATGTCCGCTGAAGATACCGAGAGAGTTTAAACTTCCCTCTGTTGTAATAGGGTCATGGCAGTTGCAAACAATGGTTTTGGTGTTTTAAGTGCCTAATTAAAATCAGACTATTTATTTTAAACCGCGGAGAATAGTATGACAAAAAAATAGCAGAACTACATGTAAACTACAAGCATCTTTATCTCAACATGTCATGTGCATCGTTACCATTCCATAGTATTAGATTTGCAGAGCAGAGGTGCAGTGTTAAGCTACTACCTGTTCACAATCAGATACAGTAGATAGGACAGGCCAGTTAACATGCATGTATAGATGAGTTCAACTTTCAGTCAAACATGGATTTTAATGTTACAAATGATATGATAAGATAACTAGATATATTGGTTTACTTGTTCATTTTTCTTTTCTTATTATTCCAGAGGAAAGCATGACTAAAGAAGACGAAGAGTTGATGTTGGACAATTTTGTGACATTTTTCATTGCGGGTGAGTCTGCGTCGTCTCTGCTTTGATGTGTGAAATGATCCAAAAAGAAGCTTGAAGCTGTGCTTCATAGAGAGGCTAACAATGTTAAAGGGACACTTTCAATAAAACATATTTCCCTCTTACCTAGAATGGGAACTATCCACCAGTTTAGGTGTGAATTATGGACACATTGGGAGTTAAATTGATTGATTGATTGATTGATTTCTGGATCAAGACGATAAAACAGTAATCCAAAGGATGACATGCTAAAGTAAAATACTTATTTCCAGCACGGTCCTTGGTGTTATACACAGGAAACAATAGACAAGAAGCAGACAAAATCAGACTATAAACACATACAGTATTAGGAGGGGGGACATCACATAAAACAAAATAAATAAGAAACAAAAATGCTGTGAAAACTATCCAATGTATCAATAAATATTCACCTTGTTCCATAAAAGCTGCTTGACCTGTCTTTCAAAAATCCCTCGTGATGATAGGAGTTTTGTAGCAGTAGGCAAACTATTCCATGCCATGATACCACTGTAAAATAAATACATTTTAATTGCATTATTAACTCTATATTACTTTTCAAGTATAATGACATAGTTATTCACAAAAATCCATGCTCTTATGTCTGTGTATTATTATCATCACCACCACTTATATTTAAGTCCTACATTCTATTGTGTTTTTGATGAACTGTTCCTTTAAGCACAACTTTGGGGTTTTGAAGGTAATGTTCTAATATTTTAGGGCAAGAAACAACTGCTAATCAACTGGCTTTTTGCATCATGGAACTTGGGAGACATCCTGACATTCTGGAGAAGTAAGAACCAAAAAATGAGGTGCAAAGCGGTTTAACATTGTCGCTTTTGAATAATGGTTTCTTCAGTTGGGTTTTTATTTCTCAGAGTGAAGAAAGAGGTGGATGATGTCATTGGGATGAAACAGAGAGATCAGTTATGATGATCTGGGGAAACTGGTCTACCTCTCACAGGTACATGAAGTTAGGAAAAAGATGGTTTAGCTCTTTAGGAGTGAAGCATGTTGTGAATCACTGACTCTCAAGTTAGCCTATACAATAAGTGTTCTTGTTGTCAATATGAAAAATGGCTCCATCTACAGATGACACGCTAAACCAAGATTTGCCTCCTCTGTAATTCTTCTTAAATGTACTTGAATACATTTTATTTTTTAAGAAATTGCCCCGAGATCACACTGTAACTCCTCCCAGGTGCTGAAAGAGACTCTGAGGATGTACTCGACAGCTCCAGGCACATCTCGTGAAATACTGGAAGACATTGTCATTGATGGAATCCACATACCGGGAGGAGTCTCATGTTTTGTGAGTACATCTAAAGCAGGAAGTGTGTCAGAACCCAAAAGGTTTCATAGTTAGTTTTTTATTTATTTATGTACATAAGCACAATGGCACCTATCACTTCAAAAAAACCACCCACCCACTCTGACCAGCCTCACAACAACACTGCTCTCCAAACACCAATCAGACTAAAGCAAATTATAACACAATGTAAAGAAATCTATCTGGAACATTGGAAAGAAGAAACTAAAAGCCAAAGTAGATTAGAATGTTATCTGGCCCTCAAAAGAGATTATGAATTAGCAGAATATCTCTCTACTGTCAGAGATAGAATGCAGAGACATATCTTAACCAAGTACAGGCTCAGTGACCACAAACTGGCAATCGAAACAGGAAGACACAACAATCATGGCACGGAAAAGAAAATGTGATATCACTGTTTGACAGGTGAGGTTGAGACAAAGCTGCACTTTCTCCTACAATATAAAACCTCCAGTAACACAAGGAACATTCAATTTAACAAATTCAACTCTGTAATCTCAGATTGTAAAGATCTGAGTGACTTCTCAAACTTAAAAATACTCTTGGGAGAAGGAGACAGGGCATATCTTGCTGCCCAAAATGTATCAACGTGCCCCAACCTGAGGGACAGTGAATATTGATCTGCTATCAAAATGTTGTGAAATTCAGTTCAGCTCCCATGCGACTGGGAGAATGGAGAAATTCTTCAAGGACCCGCTGACATTTGATCCAGACAGATTTCACCCAGATGCTCCCAAGTAAGTAGCATACAAGTTTTCACAAAATGACACATTTTATTTTTAGTCTTAACATTTTAGGACACTGATCGTTGTCCCAGATGAAAGAAGGGAAACATTGTACATTAATTGATGCTGTCTCTTATCTGTTTCACAAGGCCGTATTATTGCTACTTCCCCTTTGCACTCGGCCCACGCTCATGCCTAGGACAGAACTTTGCTCAGGTGGGTGATGTCATAAATAGTCAACACACACAAAAACATAACAACGCATGAAATGAACTCAATGTGTGTTGGGGCGATTGCAGATGGAGGCTAAAGTGGTGATGGCCAAGCTGCTCCAGAGGTTTGACTTCCGCCTTGTACCGGGACAGACCTTTGATATAATGGACACTGGCACACTCAGGCCAAAGAGTGGAGTGGTGTGCTCTGTCAGACACAGGGATCAAAACAAGTAAATGGTCTTACAGGGTCGTATAACATAAGAAGAAACAAAAATGGTTCACGTGGTGTGTATGGGTTTTTGGGTTACTGCCTGCAGCTTTGTACTCCTGCCTTAGCCAAAAGCATCTTATGCTGCAGAGTTGTTTTATCACTTTTCTGTGGATGTTTAGCCTTTATATAGAAAATAGTGTTATCATGAAACAAACCGTATATCCACATGCAGTGGAACCAATGAGGATGAATTGCCACTTGGGGATTAATAACGTTTTCTGTATCTGTATCTGTTATTACTGACCACTAATAATTATATGGGGAAACAACCACTTTTCTTCTGTTATTAGTACTTGAATTTGCTGTAACTAGCCCTTTGTATCTCAGTGTAACTGCTCTTCTATACCCACTAAGCTTCTAATAATGTGTCTAACCATTTGACACATTATTGTTTAGAATCAGCTTTACTGTTTTTCTACACATACAGATGTTTTTCTGCTGCAGAAAATAACTGTTTGTTTTGCACTTCAATAAACTAATGATTAATTTAATGCCTGACAATGTGATGTTATTCCAAGCTGTTTATGTACTCAACCTGCTGTGTCTGGCTGTTACTGACAGTGTACACACGGGGGCGATGTGACCTTGCAAAACAAATCTAAAAAGCACCTGTTAAGATACAAATTCATGAGAACTCTTCTTAACTTAATTTAGGAGATTTTTCATTTCTTTTTTTTCTTCTTTTTTTATGTAATAAAAGTTGTTGAGTGGGGAATCACAGTTTAGTCAGAGGCTGATCTTCATACAAGGGAGGTTAAAGTCAAAGTTTTAATTTAGAAACGATTAGTAATTGGGCCAATTACTTAAACAACAGTTTATTTGCTAAGAAATGAACAAATACAAAAAAATAACTAGCTTTTACTAATAACAGTCAAACAGTTTGTAAATAGTAAAAGCTAAATATATACTACACAAAATTATTTAAATATGTTTATTATTTTATACAGTTTATGGTAATTCATTACTTTTTAAAACAGGCGTTCTCTAGTGCTATTTTATTTAATGAATATGAATGTTTTTCTCAGTCCTGAACTCATTACTATATCTATATATATATCTATATATATATAGATATATCTATATATCTATAACTCGTTAAGATATTTCCAGCATATTGATTCAGAAAAAGGTAGAAATAGGTGCATACAAATTCACCAGAATGCAGGAAATGAAGTGTTTAATGCTAAAATTTGACATGATAGTATTATAATATAGATATATTGTACTTCTTTTGGTTGAGCTCTCAAAAGACACATATTTAGGGCTGCACAAAATGAGGAAAATATGCGATGTTGAATATCACAATAACGATATTAATTGCGATAAATAAACCGATATTAAAGTGTACTTAGTTCTGCATTCCTGCTGCTTTCAGCAGTCTGCTAAAATACAACAAGTTGCTCTTTGAATTTAAAACAGATAAAAGGAAATCATTTTCAACATTCTTCTATTGAACAAATTGGACATTGAATATAAAAGGCACCACTTAAAAAAAGAATGATTTGAAGCCTTTTGCAATGTGTATATTGCGCAAGTTGATATTGCGATGACGATTAAAAAAAACAATATATTGTGCAGCCCTTTAATGCAGCTGGCCTATTACATCTGTATACCTCTGGTTTCTTTCCTCATAGATAATACAGTCAGGATGTGTTGCATGTGATTGCACTGACAACATATGCTGATCAAAATTGGAGCTTTTAAAGGGGGGCACAAGATAATTGATTTTTGTTGGTGGTGGTGGTCATTCGCTGATTATCATTGTTGCCTTTTTGGGTGTGGAAGAGCACTCATGTCTGCTTAGGGCCCATTTGAAATGCATGGCACGGGACCAGAAATCAATGTCCCTGTGTTAAAGCAAAGAATTTTTAACAAGGGAAGAAGTTCCACTCTCTCGATACTTCCGGCTTCTGAACTGGTTGCAGTTCCACTCTGGTTCCACTCTAGGGCGCTCAAGGTGAGTGCAGAATGAATGGAGGTCTATGGAGCTATACCCCTCAAAATCCACTTTTCTCAGGATATCGTTTTTTTGTCTAGTAATTTGAATGTTGTATTCGAAAGGGGAGGCAAAGAAAATACACACTGCTGGGTGTTAGATTTTTTAAAAGTCGCTTTTTTGTTCTAAAAAGCCTTTTAAAATGTCAATGACGTCATACACATCGTTTGTTAATGTTTTAAAGACCGCGCGGAAATATTCACTCTGACATTCTGGCTCCGCTTCGGATGACATCAAGCGGGATGTCTGGTCGTAATCAGTCCTTCACTGACCAGTCAGCTTTCATTAGCAGAATGCTAGCGTGTTATGGGCAACAACGACTCAACCTGTAAGAAATCGAAAGGACACAAGTACTCGTTCATTCAACGTTGCAAAAACTACAATCAAATCTGAGATTTGTCAACGGCAATCAGGCGAAAGAGACACATTTAGCCGTCTAGCTCCATAGGGTCCCATTCATTTAGCACTGGACCGCGATCACCCCCAGTGGAACTCTGGTGGAACTGCAACCAAATTCGGTACAATGGGGCTAAATAGGGAGTGGAACGGCTTTCCCTAGACGGGCTTTGGTTAAAGCAACATGTAACTTTTCCTGCTTAGGTCCCCTTACAGGTTGTACAGGTTGTACAGGTTGGAACTACAGCTCGTGCTAAAAGCTGAACTGGCGGTCTGACGTTACAGTCTGTTGAGCTTGAGTTACCAAAATGGCAGTTTTCCATGTACTTTTGAGCTGGACTGCTTTGTTTCTGCTCTTTCTGATTTTCATATCGTTTCTTGGTTATTGCTTATATGTTAAACACATTCATACGAAATATGACCACATACCCGGGCCGCCGAGAGACAAGTAAGTTAACGTTAAGTGCATGGTGGTTTGTCGTTAAGTTGATTCTAGCGATAACGTTGTTAGTTTTCTTGTCACCTAGCTAGCTAACATTAGCTAACTAACTATTGTGTTGTTGACATTACCTGGCACTTTTTGATTTTTTCGCCCACAGTTTTCTCTTCGGACATTCACCAACCTTTTTAAGAGTAATGAAAAAAGAAGGCATCATTTACGACATGTTTCTAGAATGGTAAGCACAATTATGTTTCATGCATTTGCTTAAGACAAAAGTAGGTTATGTGAATATTAAACACTTAAATGGAAAAATGCGGTGGTGTAGACTACGTGATACGCAGGTATATACGCAGTATACCCACTAACAAAGCTCCAGGAATTTCCATATACCCACTTAAAAGTGCCCAGTGACACGCAACAACAAACTTTCCATTATATTTTTTATATATTTTTAATTCTTATCTGTGTTTTTCTTCTTCACATAAATAAAGGTATTTTAAAGGCATACAAGTGTATCCGAATACAGGAAATTAAGTCGTTGATGCTCAAAACTTCCCTGGGGAGGACAGCCAGATCCCCCACTATGATACGGCCCCCCTCCCCCAAAGGCAGATTCTCGCCAATATATAGTACAGTCAAATAATTTCTAATAAGGGTAGACGGGCTCTGGTACAGTATCCACTACACTACATTAGACCAGAGTGATAGAGAAAACAGACTACACCACTGGAAAAATGTCAACTCAGAACTAAAACTTGAGCCATGTGGTTCTATCTGGTGTTAGCAAGTCAGAATTACATCTCAAATCTATTCTATGATGGTACCTGGGACCTGACTTGACGGTGTTGGTTCAGATGATTTGCATTGGAGTTTCTGATATTCTGGTGAAAGACGGATGTGATGTAAACTATAGTGCTAGTGTGTGCTAGTTAGTTACCTGTAATAACGATAATATGACATGTCATTTACAGGGCTGAGACATATGGGCCTGTTTGCAGAATAAATATTCTACATTATGTTTGGCTCATTGTGACCTGCCCCGAAGCGACCAAGGTAAACACAGCACCTTTCAGTAGTTATATAACCATCAGTTGCGTAAGCATTCCACAATAAACAGTGCAAAAGTGTGCATAAAGACAGCTATAGTCCTGCTTTGGTAAAAAAAAATGTCCCTACAGTGCCAACTATTGTCCTTTTGGGTAAAAATGGATAAGCATATATCTTGATAATATTAACATTAAAAACACCTTGACTTTCAATCTTCCCTCTTGTGATTGGCTCTGTTTCAGGAGATCCTGATGTCCCCAAAGTATCCTAAAGATATATTCTACAGCAAAATCTTCAACTTGTTTGGCCAAAGGTAATTTGTCAGACTATCAGATTAGTTATACTTTCCATACTTTTTCATAACAGTGTAATCTGTGATACTTTCAATATGTTACATTTCTGAACTGACAACAACTTATGTTTTCTGTATGTGAGTATTATCAGCCCACTTTTGTTTGGTGCCCTTTACTGTTTTGTTATGCCGAATCATTTACAACCTTATGTAGCTATTTTGAATGTCATGTGTTCCATGTCTCTTTTCAAGGTTCCTAGGTAATGGCCTGGTAACAGCAAGAGATCATGAGAAGTGGTATAAACAGCGGCGGATCATGGACCCTGCGTTCAGCAGCTTGTGAGTTATTTAAAAATCACAAAGATAGAATCAACTGTCTGCTCAACCTTCATTTTATATCCAGTGTTTGCAATCATTGTAGATTCTGTTTAGATTGTGGGTATCTTTTGCTCTTGTTTCTTTTGGAGAACATTGTCCAATTGTATGTCCTGCTAGTCCACTGTCTAAAACTACTACATTTCCAGGTATTTGAGAGGTCTAACCGGCACCTTCAACGAGAGGGCAGAGAAACTGATGACTACACTTACAGATGTCGCTGATAAGATGACAGAGGCCAGCATGCTCCACCTCATGAACTCTTTTACCCTTGATGTTATTGCAAAGGTATTGTGCTATAGTCTATATATAGTATAGTAGTTGTACGTCTTCCGCAGCAGTAATGATCCAAAAAGTTTTTCTTGCATGTAACAAAAGCACTAGCTTGTGACAAAAGTTTAAAAAAAAGAAAAAGAAAAAAAAGATGGTATAATCAAGTTGTAACTACCTTATTTTCTTGATAACTCTCAGGTTGCATTTGGAGTGGATTTAGACCTGCAGAAGGATAGATCAATTTTCCCTAAAGCCATCGAGACATGTCTGAAAGGGATGCTCTACAAAACCAGAGACATCTTCTATGAGGTATGACTTCACTACGCATTTGTAAGGAGTTTGTGTGGTGACGATATTATAAACTGTTTGCGATCCTCAAATCTTGCATTTCTAGTACAAGCTGAAGAACCGACCATTCATTAAGAAAGTGAGGGAAGCTTGCCACCTGCTGCGCACAACTGGAGCTAAGTGGATTAATGACCGAAAGACTGCCATGCAAAACGGCGATGACGTCCCCAAGGACATCCTCACACAGATCATCAAAACAGCTGGCAAAGGTTATGGTCCCTTTGCCTTCTAATTAGATAAGAAGAACGTTTAAAGATTTTTTTTGGGGCATTCTAAGCCTTAATTTGACAGGACAGCTGAAGACAAGAAAGGGGAGAGAGAGGCGGAATGGCATGAAGCAAAGGGCCGTGGGTCGGAATCAAACCCACGTCCGCTGAAGATACCGAGAGAGTTTAAACTTCCCTCTGTTGTAATAGGGTCATGGCAGTTGCAAACAATGGTTTTGGTGTTTTAAGTGCCTAATTAAAATCAGACTATTTATTTTAAACCGCGGAGAATAGTATGACAAAAAAATAGCAGAACTACATGTAAACTACAAGCATCTTTATCTCAACATGTCATGTGCATCGTTACCATTCCATAGTATTAGATTTGCAGAGCAGAGGTGCAGTGTTAAGCTACTACCTGTTCACAATCAGATACAGTAGATAGGACAGGCCAGTTAACATGCATGTATAGATGAGTTCAACTTTCAGTCAAACATGGATTTTAATGTTACAAATGATATGATAAGATAACTAGATATATTGGTTTACTTGTTCATTTTTCTTTTCTTATTATTCCAGAGGAAAGCATGACTAAAGAAGACGAAGAGTTGATGTTGGACAATTTTGTGACATTTTTCATTGCGGGTGAGTCTGCGTCGTCTCTGCTTTGATGTGTGAAATGATCCAAAAAGAAGCTTGAAGCTGTGCTTCATAGAGAGGCTAACAATGTTAAAGGGACACTTTCAATAAAACATATTTCCCTCTTACCTAGAATGGGAACTATCCACCAGTTTAGGTGTGAATTATGGACACATTGGGAGTTAAATTGATTGATTGATTTCTGGATCAAGACGATAAAACAGTAATCCAAAGGATGACATGCTAAAGTAAAATACTTATTTCCAGCACGGTCCTTGGTGTTATACACAGGAAACAATAGACAAGAAGCAGACAAAATCAGACTATAAACACATACAGTATTAGGAGGGGAGGGGGGGGGGGGGACATCACATAAAACAAAATAAATAAGAAACAAAAATGCTGTGAAAACTATCCAATGTATCAATAAATATTCACCTCGTTCCATAAAAGCTGCTTGACCTGTCTTTCAAAAATCCCTCGTGATGATAGGAGTTTTGTAGCAGTAGGCAAACTATTCCATGCCATGATACCACTGTAAAATAAATACATTTTAATTGCATTATTAACTCTATATTACTTTTCAAGTATAATGACATAGTTATTCACAAAAATCCATGCTCTTATGTCTGTGTATTATTATCATCACCACCACTTATATTTAAGTCCTACATTCTATTGTGTTTTTGATGAACTGTTCCTTTAAGCACAACTTTGGGGTTTTGAAGGTAATGTTCTAATATTTTAGGGCAAGAAACAACTGCTAATCAACTGGCTTTTTGCATCATGGAACTTGGGAGACATCCTGACATTCTGGAGAAGTAAGAACCAAAAATGAGGTGCAAAGCGGTTTAACATTGTCGCTTTTGAATAATGGTTTCTTCAGTTGGGTTTTTATTTCTCAGAGTGAAGAAAGAGGTGGATGATGTCATTGGGATGAAACAGGAGATCAGTTATGATGATCTGGGGAAACTGGTCTACCTCTCACAGGTACATGAAGTTAGGAAAAAGATGGTTTAGCTCTTTAGGAGTGAAGCATGTTGTGAATCACTGACTCTCAAGTTAGCCTATACAATAAGTGTTCTTGTTGTCAATATGAAAAATGGCTCCATCTACAGATGACACGCTAAACCAAGATTTGCCTCCTCTGTAATTCTTCTTAAATGTACTTGAATACATTTTATTTTTTAAGAAATTGCCCCGAGATCACACTGTAACTCCTCCCAGGTGCTGAAAGAGACTCTGAGGATGTACTCGACAGCTCCAGGCACATCTCGTGAAATACTGGAAGACATTGTCATTGATGGAATCCACATACCGGGAGGAGTCTCATGTTTTGTGAGTACATCTAAAGCAGGAAGTGTGTCAGAACCCAAAAGGTTTCATAGTTAGTTTTTTATTTATTTATGTACATAAGCACAATGGCACCTATCACTTCAAAAAAAACACCCACCCACTCTGACCAGCCTCACAACAACACTGCTCTCTCAAACTTAAAAATACTCCTGGGAGAAGAAGACAGGGCATATCTTGCTGCCCAAAATGTATCAACGTGCCCCAACCTGAGGGACAGTGAATATTGATCTGCTATCAAAATGTTGTGAAATTCAGTTCAACTCCCATGCGACTGGGAGAATGGAGAAATTCTTCAAGGACCCGCTGACATTTGATCCAGACAGATTTCACCCAGATGCTCCCAAGTAAGTAGCATACAAGTTTTCACAAAATGACACATTTTATTTTTAGTCTTAACATTTTAGGACACTGATCGTTGTCCCAGATGAAAGAAGGGAAACATTGTACATTAATTGATGCTGTCTCTTATCTGTTTCACAAGGCCGTATTATTGCTACTTCCCCTTTGCACTCGGCCCACGCTCATGCCTAGGACAGAACTTTGCTCAGGTGGGTGATGTCATAAATAGTCAACACACACAAAAACATAACAACGCATGAAATGAACTCAATGTGTGTTGGGGCGATTGCAGATGGAGGCTAAAGTGGTGATGGCCAAGCTGCTCCAGAGGTTTGACTTCCGCCTTGTACCGGGACAGACCTTTGATATAATGGACACTGGCACACTCAGGCCAAAGAGTGGAGTGGTGTGCTCTGTCAGACACAGGGATCAAAACAAGTAAATGGTCTTACAGGGTCGTATAACATAAGAAGAAACAAAAATGGTTCACGTGGTGTGTATGGGTTTTTGGGTTACTGCCTGCAGCTTTGTACTCCTGCCTTAGCCAAAAGCATCTTATGCTGCAGAGTTGTTTTATCACTTTTCTGTGGATGTTTAGCCTGTCATGAAACAAACCGTATATCCACATGCAGTGGAACCAATGAGGATGAATTGCCACTTGGGGATTAATAACGTTTTCTGTATCTGTATCTGTTATTACTGACCACTAATAATTATATGGGGAAACAACCACTTTTCTTCTGTTATTAGTACTTGAATTTGCTGTAACTAGCCCTTTGTATCTCAGTGTAACTGCTCTTCTATACCCACTAAGCTTCTAAACTTGTTTTGTGCCTTTAACACTGACATACAAATGCTGAATTAAACATTTTTAAACTAATGAAAATAATATAACAATATAATATTATTGTTTTTCTACACATACAGATGTTTTTCTGCTGCAAAAAATAACTGTTTGTTTTGCACTTCAATAAACTAATGATTAATTTAATGCCTGACAATGTGATGTTATTCCAAGCTGTTTATGTACTCAACCTGCTGTGTCTGGCTGTTACTGACAGTGTACACATGGGGGCGATGTGACCTTGCAAAACAAATCTAAAAAGCACCTGTTAAGATACAAATTCATGAGAACTCTTCTTAACTTAATTTAGGAGATTTTTCTTTTTTTTTTCTTTTTTTTTTTGATGTAATAAAAGTTGTTGAGTGGGGAAGGACGGTTAAAGTCAAAGTTTTAATTTAGAAATGATTAGTAATTGGGCCAATTACTTTATTTGCTTAGAAATTAACAAATACAAAAAAGAACTAGCTTTTACTAATAACGAAAAGTTTGTAAATAGTAAAAGCTAAATATATAATACACAAAACGCTTTAAATATGTGTTTATTATTTTATACAGTTTATGGTAATACATTACTGGTTACTGTTCCTTTAAGAGGGCTGAGCCTGCGCCTTGTGAGGCGCCACCGCACTATTCATCTACCTGCTGCCCACTCCTCTGCCATGTCTTGATTGGCCGTCTTGGCCGAAATCCTCTTGAATGATTTCAAACCCGAGTGTTTGGACGAGAAGGAGGGGGTCCGCTGCTAATTCCGAGCTGGCTGAGTGGAAAGGCTTGAACTATCCGTCCACCACCAACACACCACCACCTCAGTAAAGAGGCTTATCCGAGGAGCGTAGTTGACGGTAAAACGCGTTCAAGAGAGCACCGCCAGTAAAAAAAAAAAAGAAGTGGGCTTTCAGAAGTGTAGTGTTCACGCTTATTATTATTTATTTTTTTTAGCTCAAATTACGGTTTAGCTAACAGTTGCATTCCAGTTAGTTACTCTTTCTGTTTATCATCGTTTGAATGGAGCGATGTCCAGAGGAGACGGCGCACATTGCGATGGGACGCGGTGTGTTGTGCTGACGGGACTCGGTACCGGGGACCAGGACCTGATTGGAAATCACTGCTAATCGATTTAAAATCACGTGTTTTCGTTAGTGACGGAATGTGAGTACCAGCAGTTGTTTCCGAAATTCATAAATAATTTCCCCTTCAAAGATTAGTGAGGGCATTCAGTTCACGCACGGGTTGCCATAGCATCACATTCATATTTTCTTTTCTTTTTCATTATCGGCCTGTTGAAGAGGAGGGCATGGCGATACTTGTATATTTTGGACAATGTATTCGTATTTTAACACAATTCCGCAACTGAGGCTTGGTTAAATTAGTTTTTGACAGTTTTTATTTCAAGGCACCGTTTACACGAACCGACAGGCTAGTCACAGCGAAGACAGCCATGGCTAAAAATCCGTCCGAGGGAGCGAAGGATGAGCTGAGCCAGCTGACGGACGAGGAGATGCTGCGGTGCAGCAAAGAGGAGCTGGTCCGGAGATTACGGAGGGTCGACGGCGAGAAAATGAACTTGATGATCGAGCACGGCAACATGATGAAAGACATCAACCGGCGGCTGCAGTTGCACCTGCACGAAATCCGGAGCCTGAAGGAGATCAACCAGAAGCTGCAGGACGACAACCATGAGCTCCGGGAGCTCTGCTGCTTCCTGGACGACGACCGGCAGAAGGGCAAGAAGCTGTCCCGGGAGTGGCAGCGCTTCGGCCGCTACACTGCCAGCGCCATGTGGAAGGAGGTGGGCACCTACATGATGAAGCTGAAGGAGCTGGAGGCCAACCAGGACACCGTGTTGAGGGAGAACTCTGAGCTGAAGGAGATCATCCTCATGCTGGATGAGGAGAGGAACGGAGCGGGCTCCAGGAGCTCCATAGACAGTCAGTCCAGTTTAAGCAACCTGAACGGCGGCACCGGAACGGTCAGGGATGTTGGGGACGGGAGTAGCACGTCCAGCACAGGTAGTGCTGGGAGCCCCGATCACCACAATCACAACCACATACACAAGCCCGCCTCAGAGAACAGTAAGCTGGGCACCACCATGAGGAGGTCCATGGATGACCTGTCAGCCCCGCACCACCACAGGAGCATCCCCAATGGACTTAATGGTGAGTAGGCCTACATACTCTCCCTCCTACCTGTGGGAACACACCTGTTTGTCAATATCTGCAGGCAGTCTTAACACAGATGCTACAGTCCAACCAATCAGGCCTTACAGTACATAAAACATGGGGAAATGGCCCTTTTGATTATGTCCATCTTTGAGGCCAAAAGTTACTTTCATGGACTTGGGTGAATGACAAAAAATTAGGCTACCCCTGACTTCAAAAGATCTCCGGATAAGAGACACAAGTTGTTGCTGCCCTTTTGAGGCCTGCCTCTTGACATGATAGTATTATAATATAGATATATTGTACTTCTTTGTGGTTGAGCTCTCAAAAGACACATATTTAGGGCTGCACAAAATGAGGAAAATATGCGATGTTGAATATCGCGATAACGATATTACTTGCGATAAATAAACCGATATTAAAGTGTACTTAGTTCTGCATTCCTGCTGCTTTCAGCAGTCTGCTAAAATACAACAAGTTGCTCTTTGAATTTAAAACAGATAAAAGGAAATCATTTTCAACATTCTTCTATTGAACAAATTGGACATTGAATATAAAAGGCACCACTTAAAAAAAGAATGGCAGTTACATTTTAATGTGCAGTTTTCTACTGATATTTTCTTTCAACTAACAAAAAATCTCTGAGTGTCTAGTGCGATATGTTGCAGCCTTTTGCAATGTGTATATTGCGCAAGTTGATATTGCGATGACGATTTAAGAAAACAATATATTGTGCAGCCCTTTAATGCAGCTGGCCTATTACATCTGTATAGCTCTGTTTTTATTCCTCATAGATAATACAGTCAGGATGTGTCGCAACATATGCTGATCAAAATTGCTGTGAAGGATTAACATGGGGGGGTCTTGGCTTAACCTCACTGTAAAGTCTTGATTGGGGTGATTATGACACACATATGCACACAGAGTGTCCTTAAGTGGCCTTTTCAGTCCCACGCTAGCCCATCATTTGAGTCTGCACTGATTTAGGTCACTGCACTCGTGGTCTTATCTTAGTAGCTTTTAAAGGGGGGCACAAGCAAATAGATTTTTGTTGTTGTTGGGGGTCATTCGCTGATTATCATTGTTGCCTTTTTGGTTTTGGAAGAGCACTCATGTCTGCTTAGGGCCCATTTGAAATGCATGGCACGGGACCAGAAATCAATGTCCCTGTGTTAAGACCTAAATACATGGCTGAAAGCTTCGAGCTGGGATGAAAATGCCCTGATGGAACAGGAGGACACTAAGCCTCGTTTAGCTAGCACATGGGCTGATAACTTGCCATGATCTGTTTGGCATGGAGAATAAATTCTGGTTCAAGGGAGAAAAAAAAATCCCACACCCAGTTGAAACTTTATCATCATCATTATTCTTTTATCCCCGATTTACAAGGACTGGGCAGCAGCAGCAGGATATAGGAGCTCGACGCAAGCAGTTTCAAATCAGATCACATAGGTCAAATCTTATCTAGCAGACATTCCCGGACATTGTACACTGTGAAAACTGTGAAGGTAACCAATACAAAAGGATTGAAACAAGCATTAGAGAGAGCCGAGGGAGACCTTAATCCGGAAAGACTCGCACGCCAACACACACATTTTGGGGCGGTGTTTGGCTGTCATTACGTAACATCAATATTGTGCCTGCAGTGACCCAGCACCTCTCTTAAGCTGTTGTTTCTGTTTTCTGATGTGTGTGACATTATGTGCCACCGAGGCTCTGGCTCTGCGTGCTCATCGCTGACAGTAATGCACAAATTCAAATAGACACACGCAATGGCCTGCCATCACTGGAAAAACCTGCTTCACTTGAGAGAAGGTTTATTATTTCATTGTTAAAGCCAATGCATAGGTAATGAGAGTGATGCTATCTAGTCCTAAACAAAGCTGAGCATCGCTAATCTTTGTGGCATTTAAATCATTGCAAACAGTAAGAAACAGAACTACTGGTAGCACGGCAATCACTAAAAACAAAAAAAAAGCAATATTACACTGATCCTAACCTAAAAATGTTTCATCACTCCTCAATGAAAAATGCTTGGACATGAATTTAATTGCTCGCAGGTCGACACTAGCCTCTGCAGGCCTGGCGAGAAAAAGAGATTCACCAGCACAGATTTACTCGATTGGCTTCTTGAAATCCGAGTGGAGTGACCATGTTGTGAGGTCAGATCTGGCTGCGGTGTGAGGTCTTCAGAGTGGCTTTATTTAATACTGTCCAAATGTCTCCCCCCCCAGGGCATTTAGGAGACAAGCTCGAGGATTGCCGCTCAAGCGCTAAATGAACAGCATCTGCCCGGTTGCCAGACACACACAGAGGAGGAGGATGAATGTGTTCGGTGTCCCAAGAGTAGAACGGGCCTGTTGGTCGAGCTAGAGGCTTCATACATTTTCAGTCAGTTAAAAAAAAAAAAAATAAATAAATAAATATCTTCATCTTTTTGGCAAATGTAAATTTAGAAGGCCTTCTTTTTAGAGGCAAAAGAGGCCCTGGGAGAGGAGTGTATAAAAGGGGGCCCAGGAAAGGGCCATCAATGGGTCTCGGTGGTGTTGGGGGGAGTGGCTGAACGGCGGTGAGGGGTTGGCTGGGAAGCTTGGGGGTGGAGTGGTGGGGGACTGTTGGAGGGCACATTAAGCTCAAAGGAGTTTGGTTTTCGGAGACATCCTGCTGTCTGCTTAATTGAATTTCTTGCGCGTTGACATGGCTGAAATCTGCCCCCCCCCCTCCCTCCACTCCTCTTCCTTTGGGGATACAGGCTGTGTGTGTGTGTGTGTGCATGTTTACTTGGACAGGGTGTGTGTTGTAATGCACGAGGAGAGCGATGGCTTCTGTTCTGAAGAAGAAGAAAAAAAGAACAGCAGGGGCTACATTGAGTACTACTTTGTTGACTACGGACTTCTATTTCCAGACTTCTCAACATCTGCATTCACTTTTGGTGGTCTGGAACCCAATTCCAGTCAAAGAAATATGATGCTGTTATAGAGACATTGCATTAGGCTCCTCTTTAGTGCCACACAGACTGCAAATAGGCCTAGCTGTGTGTGTAAGATTAAGACAAAGTGCCCAAGCGAGACAGCAAAGTGCTGCTTTGACATTGTCCAGATGAACTGATAGAGATCCTCTCTGCAATAATGCTTGTTGACCTTTAACAGACCCTCACACATTCCCCTGGCCTCCGAGCTGCTAAATGGCTTTAAAGGAACAATGTTTCTAACTCGGCAGATAAAGTGACTATTAACAAGCCAGAGAGCGAGGTTTCTCAGAGAGGAGGAGAAATGATTAGACCCATCAGGCTGACGTCAACATATTCTGTTACCTTTTTTTTTTTTTTAGATAATTTTTTGGGCATTTTTAGGCTTTTATTCGACAGGACAGCTGCAGACGTGAAAGGGGAGAGAGAGGGGGATTGACATGCAGCAAAGGGCCGCGGGTCGGAGTCGAACCTGGGCCCGCTACATCGAGGAGTAAAACTCTATATGTGCCGCCCGCTCTACCAACTGAGCTATCTGGGCTCCCATATTCTGTTACTTTTACCACAGTGAAAGGGACAGTGTAGCAGCTCATGTTGTGCAGATGATTAGATACCTTTCTGTGTGTGTGTGTGTGTGTGTGTGTGTGTGTGTGTGTGTGTGTGTGTGTGTGTGTGTGTGTGTGTGTGTGTGTGTGTGTGTGTGTGTGTGTCCACGTTCCACGAGGCCAGTGCAACGTAAAATCAGGCCTGACTGCTGGATACATTCATTAAGTCTACAGTGGCCTCTCCCTCCCATACCTAAAGGCTTGGTCAGTAGAGGATGGAGACCTGAACCGAGCCCGGCGGGACCCGACGTGCGGTGTGGATGTTGAGCTCAGTTTGGTGAACTTTGGTGAAACTGATTTTTTTATTGTGAAACTCATCAACTAACCTGCCGATTATTTTCTCGATTAATCGTTTGGTCTGTAAAACGTCAAACAGTGAAAAATGTCCATCCCAGTTTCTCAAAGTCCAAGGTGATGTCTTTAAATTCTTGTTTCGTCCATAACCCAAAGATATTCAGTTTAATATGCTATAAAAAAAAAAAAAAAAGAGCAGGAAATGTCCATATTTGGGAGGCTAAAAACAGCTTTTTCTGCCAAGTTTTGTATGCAGACTTTTAACGATTTAATCGATTATCAAAATAGTTGGCGATTTATTTTTCCATCGATCATCTGATTGATTAGTCGATAATAGTTGCAGCTCTACTTCATAGTGCTCACATTTTAGGGAATGCAAAGATGCACAGTCCAAAATGTAAGAAGCTGGTGGCTTATTAGCTTTGTTGCACCATCCACTTTTAATTAACCCTACGCTGTTGGAGTATAAATTATTGAACAAAGTGGTGCACAACTCTTAAGAACAAAACGCCAATGGGGGAGTAAACAGCACAGTACAGAGAAAATAGAACGATGCTCAGGGAGCTATTGTAATTGGCTATTGCTGGTAGGTCTCGACTGGCTGGCTACATGTTAGCAGTTAGCTCCTCAGTTAGAGTAGTTCAATAGCTAGCCTCATGAGTATCACTACATCACCAAGCTTCTAGAACCAAATATTTTATGAGGGCACACAGATTAATTCCGCTATTCCTTTCAGACCTCATTACCATGAGTCTGTCAGTCCATTCAGCTGCCTGTGGCTTTCAGGAACCAGTCCGATAGGTTAGTGATTCACCGCAGATTAAGACGCATTAGAGCTTCAGCACAATGCATTGATTTATATGTTGCTTCACATCACAGGAGACTGCTTGCACTGGCCTCCTACATGTGTAGCCATGCATGTTAGTCACCCTGTAAACCAAATTAGGTTCAAATTAGTCAAATTAGCTCACTGACAAGTAATACGAGTGTGCGTTTACACTGGGGTCTTTAGCACCTGGCCTTTTAATGTGTGTCTCTTAATATATGAGGTGCCACAGCGAGTGTGAACTCTTCCCCTTTCTGATTTAGAGACATTTCTCTCTGTCTCACTCTCTTTTTTTCAGTTTCCTCTTCTTTTACTGTTGGGGAGGCTCGTGACCTAAAAGCTCCCAATGAAACTCTAACCAGCCGTCCCTGTTGGACACCAGTGGGTGTGTGTATTTCATCAAAGTTACGCAAATTAGGCAGCGTGTTGATATTCATGTCGTTTGTGTGACTGAAGCATTTGGTCACTTTCCCTCTGAGGTGAATTATCAATAAGCTTTCCAAAGTCCCTGTCTTTAGAGTACAGTCATGGCTTTACATATCTATTGGGGTCACAATCAAAGTCCCCGCTTACTAAGTTTAAATCACTGCATGCAAAATCTGAATTGCTAGTTTAATTTCTTCAAAGAATCAGTCAGGCTTTCAGTAACTCCTGTGTGTTTTTTTTTCTTCTTCTTCTTAAATAAACAATCAATCAATCACCGGCGAGTCGAGGCAAGCCCTGGCGTCTCTCTGTGGGAGCTCCTTTTCTCGTTTCAGTTGAAACCGGAGGATCAACAACACAATGGTGTTTTCCTCTAGGCTGTGGTTTCAAGTCATTGTGTTGCATGTCTGCGGGGATACAATAAAGCAGGAATAGGATGTTTCTGTCACTGGTATCCTGTTTGACCACACGTCATGTTTCTGTGAAGCTGACTTTAAACGGCAACAATGACTCCAAAGGTGCATTATCAAAAAAAGAGAAAAGAAACGGCTACTCTTGGTGACTAAACTGAAATTACAGCTCTAAGATTATTATAATTATGGAAGTTAATAGGATTGATCATGTGAAAACATGCAGTAGAGAGCTGTAGCCCTTTTTGAGACCTACTGTACCAAAGGGAAATGCTGACACATAATGTGCTTTAGTTACTGGACACTTTACATGTTCTGTCATTAACTTAATCAGCGTTTGTTAACATTTTTAATTCTTTAAAATTAGTTTTTTGTATTTATTTTTTTATTCATCCTCGACGTTGACCGAGTCAAGTATTTTTAGTTTGACAGTTTCCCCCGGGCACGGCGCAGGCTCGACTTGCACTATCTGGCTTGCGTTTCCCAACACCCTGTCCGCCTATGGGAGGCTTGGTCAACTGGTAACACAGATAATGGAGGAGAAACACACACACACACACACTTAGATACACAGAGGATGGGTCGAGAGAAAGAGCCACAGGGGGAATTCTCAGCTGTGTACTGTCAATGAAAAGCCAGCCTGTCAGGACGTCCCGCATTCCTGGATAAACAAAAGAGGAAGTGGGTCTCTCTCCTCTTAGTGACACAGCAGGAATGCGACGGGCAGATGAGAAGCGAAAGAAAGCGTGTGTCGCTTTTTGAACTTTTACCTCCCCGTCTTCCCTTACCCGACAGACTTCACTTCTCCAGGCTTTCCCTCTCCCCTCCATCTGCATCCGCCTCTCACTCGATTCCTGTGAACCTGCTGTCTGATCGGCTGTCCGTTCACTCCCATCAACACAGCCCTCAGCCGACAGAATGAGGTTATAGAGCCAGCATGAGCCTCGCGCACACACACACACACACACACACACACACACACACACACACACACACACACACACACACACACACACACACAGACATGGACTCACTGTAAGATCTAAAGCTAGTGCCTTTTTACAAAAAAAACTTTGTTACGCTTGTGTGGTCGTCAGTCACATCTTTCAGTGATATAAATGTGGTGTCATACCAAGCAAAACATTGTGTTGTCTCAGAAATATTAAGCCAATTTCAGCCACTTGTCTCAGCCTTCCTCTCTTTCTTGTCTATCTCTACGTCTCGGCTGATCTAAATGATGTATGTCCTTCTTTTCTGATCGTCGGGGCGTGGTTCTGCTGGAGGGGCTGAGTTGCTCAGTCGCCTAGGCAACAGCAATGATCAGTGGGGCGAGTGGACGGCGCCCACGCCTAGCCTCAGAGTCACTGAAGCGGAGGGATGTTTAGGGTAGGGGGATGGGGGATTTGTTTAGGCCTCCATGCTGGTTGACCCGTGCAGAATGATGCCAGTCAGAGCTAGGTCATCTGTGTGTGTGTGTGTGTGTGTGTGTCTCTCTCTCTGTGTGTGCGTGTTTACTGTTTCCAAGTTACCTAATCAAAAGATGGGTGTGGTGCGAGTGACACACTCAGTTTAACTTGTAAACTATTTCAAGCTATTGTGAGATATGGAAATCTCACTTGAGCGTGGGTTATTCTAAGAAGCAGATGATTGTACCTCTCTGTCTAAAACACATTCCCTTTCGTTTATGGGAAAGAATATCTGATGTTGAAAGTAGCGGACATGATTTTCTTTCATGAGCTTGACTTGACACGCATGACAAAGTGACTCACTAGCTGGAAAACTGGAGACACAAGAGTTTATCCTCTGTCCCAATATCAGCCTGTCCTTAAGTGGCTAAAGTTGATTTTAATGAACGGTACGCACACCTGGCAAGACCCATTATCGATCTGTGTTATATATCAGATGTAAACAACTAATTAAGATGCAAACGAGAGACACAGGAGGGCAGTTCGAAAGAGTTATTGGGTTCAGGTGGCACACAAACCCATCTGGGGTTGCACCATAAACTCACCATCAGCAATTCGATTCTGTCTATGCAACACACCCAGTGACCTTAGATAGTGGAATGTTCCCAGGTTGCCAAAAGTCAGCAACTCGGAGAGCGAACACCTCTTCATCAGCTCCTTTCGAGGCCCGGGAGGAACAGGTCATTCATCTGGATTTTCTGCCCGTCAGCTCTTTGCTGTTGGTTGCTGTGACATTGGAAACTGAGTCAGCAGATGTCTTCACCTTGCTTGCATTTAGATAGTACTGTCTCCTCACTCCAACATGTATTTAACAGTTATAGATTGTTTTCTCTGGTGCTTAAAAACGTGGGCACATTTGCCACATTTGATGGGTCCCACCTGGGATGGCTCGTTTTCAAGTCAAGAGCCATAACTCCTCATTTGGAATTTGCACAAATGTTTTAGCTGACTGGAAAGTCTCTTGCAATAATGAAATATTGAAGCACCTGATTGGTTGCTTGGATGATAACAACTTCGCAGCCATAGTTGGGACATAACTGGAGGGCCTGCAAAAACATGTGAATCTTGCGGTGCCTCCAGATGGATGAGATAATGTGGAGTTTTGACGGTCAGCTGAAGCATCTGGAATGAATTGTACAATCCCAACATTGTTGCTCCATCCTCAGGAAGTTTTTTGGGAGGGTTTCAGGTAACCTTGCTTTGCTATTCTGGAGGCCAATTTCCTCTTGCAGGCCATTTTTGTGTGCCAACTAAAGCATGGATTCCCGACCCGAGCCCGACGGGTCCCGACGGGTCCCGACGGGTCCCGACGGGTCCCGACGGTACCCGACGGGCCGGGGAGGGTTCGGACAGATATTTAGAAATTATGGTCGTGTTCGGGCCGGGCTCGGTCACATCAGCGTGATAAGACATTTATTGTAAAATGGTGCTGCGGCTCCTTTTAAGAGAGCTCATGTGTCTGTGTGTGTAAGTTAAAGAGAAAGAGGAGCAGACGTGTAAATGCGACCGGAGCAGAGTTATTCATGTTATAACGGCGGCCCTGGAGGTACCGAGCCTCCCCTGGTTTTCTGATCACGGTCGGAAACGAAGCAAGCAGTGAAGGTTAACACATTGAACATTTTAACAGCTTATTAACGTGAGCTTGTTGCCCCGTGTGCGCTGATGACCTCATCTGTTGACATTTCCGAATGCCTACAGTTGCTTAATGAAAGCTTTCCACACAAACAAACGTACATGTGTCATTAGTATGAGAACAAAATGAGATTTTAACGGTGTCGGGCTCGGTCACGGTTCTGTTGGACGCGGGCCGGGTTCGGACAGAAAAATTCGGCCCGATCCGGACTCTAGTGCCAGCACTGGACTGTGTTACTTGAGAAAACATGTAGGCTATCTGTTTTGGTTTGGGATGGGCCTTGAGGCAGACCTTTCCCTAGATTTGTTTTTGTTACTTATGGTTGACAAGTGATCAATCCAACAGGATTGGGGATTTATAGATGGATTGTGTGTTTGAGTGTGTGCTGTCTTGATTTTCTTTTTTTTTAAAGATAATTTTTTTGGGGCTTTTCCGTTTATATTTTGATAGAGATGGGGGATGAAGGTCGGATTCGAACCTGGGCCGCTGCGAAGGACTCAGCCTACATGGGGCGCACGCTCTAACTGGGTGAGCTAGACGTCGCCCTGCTGTCTTGATGTGTAAATAATGCCTTGGGAACATATGAGTCTTGTTTTACAGTGGATGGGGTTAGGGAGTTTGAGGGATTGCAGTGTCACCGCCCTCCTCCTCCTTACCCATAATGCCTCACGTTAAGGCGACTGTGGCCATCTGTCAGTGTAGCCTGTTTATCCACAAAATGTTACAAAGACGGTAGGAAAAAAATAGTTTCTTGTCCGTCTCTCTGAACATGTATAAGACTTAATGGTCTTAATGACTTAATGGGCCTTATGGATTTTTCTCTTTACAAAGCAAAATTAGGAAAAACAGGCACACAGTTCATGAGAGTAACAGTTGAATTAACCAGATAATCTTTTACTTTGCTATAAGCCACGCTAGTTGCATCGCGCTATGGCAATGTCGGTCCACCTTTTTGGTGCAGACTGAAATGTCTACACAGCAACTATTGGTTGGATTGCCATGGAATTTTGGACAGACATTCCTGGTCCCTGGAGGATACATCTTAATGACTTTGTGGATCCCCTGATTTTCCATCAAGCGCTGAAAAGAGTTTCTACTTGATCCTGTGAAATATCTCAACATCTATTAGGCGAAATGGGTTGGCACAAACCCCAGTGGAATGTGGAATTTCCCCAGTGCGGGATTAATGAAGTCTATCTTATCTTATCTTAACTACTTGATAGATTGTCATGATATTAGGCTCAGCCATTCATGTTTCCCTCAGGATTAATTGTAAAAACTTAGCACCATCATTAGGTAAAAAATTCAAATCTTGCCAAAACGTTGGTCCATGACCAAATACCTGCAAAGACAATAACATTCCCATCAGCCGCTGTTCTTTGTATTTAGTGCTAATTGGCTAACGTTAGGCTGTTAGTATTTTGAGAACTGATGTTTTTTATTAGAGCTGTGATAATGATTGTAATCAAGAAGCAAACACAAAATCAGCCACACCAGTTACATATATAATCCTACATGTTTTCACAAACACTCAGTTCTGTGTTGTTTATTAGGTGAAATCTATAAAGAGGGAATTTGACAGATGGAAAGTGGGCGATTCACATGGGGAAGGTCAGAGGCCAGCTTTAAATACATCATCAATATTCCCCCACACATTAAAAAAACTTCAAAAAAATGATTCATCTGTTTTTTTTTCCCTGCGTCCCAGTTGTGCTGCTCTTGACAAATACTCTGCGACAATCTAATGGCTGCTAAAAATTCCATCAGAAACGTATTAAGACCACTGTCACTTAACTGGGCTTGGCCTCAGATTATAAGGGTAAGTCATTATTTATTTGACCTCAGCCAAGTGTAGTGTGTTCGATTCCACCGATGGGACTGGCACAATCATAAAGAGCTTAGGTGAAAGCTGATAAGCGCATGAAAATGTGGGCTCACAGCAAAGGAGTTTGTCTGACTAAATCAATGACTTGCAGGCCGTGATGGATGAGAGGGAGAGGTACAAATGCATTTTTTTTTTTATCATTCCATCCACGTGCGTGTGTTTCATGGTATTGGAGGTATTAACGTTTGTGGAACAACCATCAGGGATGTCCACATGATTATCTAAAACTGGAGATGTTCATGGGTCTCCCTCGGATCCTCTTAAACTCCATCAGCTGCTTGGCTCTGGAGATTGATAGCTGGAGAATGGAATGGAAGTGGATACTTTTGGTTCAAGAGGGTTTTGATGGAGGATAGAGGGAAGAGAGATGGTCCCCTCTGTTGTTTCTGTTGCAGTCGGTGCCTGTCAGGGCGGCCGTTATGGCTTCGTATAGAGTCAGAAGGTGTCTGATGAGGCAAATGGAGCCGGTTATTTGTCTTCAGAGGGGCATCACGCAGCATATTTCAAACTCGGCTCACTCACACGCTGAGAGGAGATGACACTTCTGACAGTCAATTATAGTAAGCCCGTTTCTCCTCTCCAGCACTGTGGCCTCTTTACTTTCTGATCTCACACTGCTCCGCTCCTCTGCTGCTGTTTTTGAGAGGGTTCAGCATCAGCACAATATAATCAGGAGGCAAGGCAACAAAGGTTGGTTGGCACTTTTAAGTGTTCCTAGTCTCGCTTTGCCAGATCTTCCTCCACAGCGCTGCGGGGGAGGAGGGTCTGGCTAGTCCACACAGCATTCCGGGATGGGAGAAAAACGTGCACTGGTTTATTGGCATTTCTTTAAACCAATCACAATCGTCTTGGGCGGCGCTAAGCGCCCGACAGAGCCACGGTGCCTCTGCAAAATAGCCTCGGGAAGGAACTTGTTTTGGTGGAACGTGTACGTTCAAAAGTTGTTTTATAGTCGTGCAACAGAAAACTCAGATTGGACAGATAGTCTAGCTAGCTGTCTGGATTTACCCTGCAGAGATCTGAGGAGCAGTTAACCATAAATCCACCGGAGATTAAAATTCCAACATAAAGAAAGCGGAAGGTAACAGACATCCAGGCGAAAAGAGTGAAATCTGGCGGAATTTCCGGAAGCACCGGAGCAATCCCTGAAGTGGAACGTCGTGGATATAGACTAAAGTTTTCCTAAGCTGAATATTTCTACTTTAAAACAATTACAATGAAATGCATTATGAACAGATCATGCCTTTGGAGCTCCCTCCATACCCTTGAAAGTAAAATAACATATTCAGTACTCAAATGTATTAACAGCTCTCGCGTTGGGATTATGAGGATTTATTTTTCAGGTGTCAATTACAGAGTGCAAATATATTTAGTTTGAATGGCCACTATCAAAAAGGCTGAATGTCTTTATAAATTATAACTTTATAAATGGCATCAGAAGGCTGCACTGTTCTGTAGCATTATATAATATGCTTCTGATGCTTGCAGTTGATGGAAATGCTGCAGCTGTGCCATTTTCAATGATGTCTGGGTGAGGTTAGACTGATGAGTGAACTCGGTGAACCCACGCGTCGCCTCGCACGCACGCACACACACTGCACAGAAATATTTTTCGCTGAAATCTCACCCATTTCTTTGATGATTCCACTCTGACCTGTGGCTGTCTTCATAGCTACCCATCATCACTATGTTTGATCTCAATCTGCAATATATTAATTGAGTAACGAGGTCAGCCAAATGGGATTTCAGGAGATTTTTTTTTTTTTTTAACAGTGTGTTATCTCTCATATATGTGCTCTCTGTTTTGCTCGCTCTTTCCTCTCAGTCAACAAAAGATGTAAGGCGATTAAACCATTGATGTTGTAGCGCCGCAGAGGCTCTCCTCGAAATGTGGCAGAGGGTTTGGAGGGGAGAGTGTGTCTGTTAAAAAGGATTTGAAGAGCTGTATCTCTGCCCACCACTCTTTTAAATACATGGCACGTAGCCCTGCGTATGATATGCACTGTATGAACCGAGGCACTCTCTTAAACCCTTTAGGAGACATAACGGTTTTAAATGGCATGCGTACTTAATGAAAGTGCCCTTTACTAGGTGCAACAGGGTGTCCTAAAAGGAAGTAGAAGGGTAAAGGACGGGAAGTGGGGGTGGGAGTGTCTCCGAGAGAGTTACCGTGGAGAACCTCTAAAAGAAAGATGCTGAAGTTGAAGATCCAGGAGCAACAGAGGACACTGCAGAGCAAGCAGCTTCTCATTGTTGCTACTAGGATACTATGCCCTTTTTATTCAGTATTATGGGGTGTGCGTTCTCTACGCAGTGACGCCTCGTTTAGCTCTGCGCCTTTCTACCGTACATCTCTCACCCTGCTTTTGATACATTTCCTCTGTCAAGTTGAATCTCGTCGCAGAGGAATGCATCTAGATCCAGGAATTTTCCTGTGGTGGATTTAAATCTGTGCTCTGAAAATGTGGACTGTATACCTTATGCTTGTAGTCGCTACGTGCGCAACAAACAAAAACAGTATGCATTAAATGAAAAGGGGATGGAGAAGGAGCCTGTCGTCATGTGCTTAGTAATTCTCCAGACCCATGCTACATATGGTGCAGTGTTTTATACACGGAACAAGATGGAAGGGTACAATGAGAGCGGTTTATATGCGCAAGTTAATAATTGACAGTTGGATGAGAGAATGGTGTCGTGAAAGCCCGCCAAATGGTATGAAAGCAGAAGCATGGAACTGATTCCTGTTGTGTTCACCACAGTTGTGGCAGCGTGGTTCACCAAGCCGGTGGAAAGGCTGACGGAGGAGGTTTTCCAGGAGCCCACATCAGTGGCCGTCTGCAGATGAGTGCTGAGGAGAAGCGGAATCCTGAGAAATGAGGAGAGTTAAGGAAAATCTGAAAGAGGGAGAGATGGGATTAGGAGAAATGGATGGTGGTCGGGGGGGGGGGGTTACAGAGGAGATGCACGGAGGGAAGGAACCAGAGAACATGAAATGGGAAACAGAAGGTGAAAAAAAAAAGGCAGCGATGAGTCAAAAAAAAGAAGGTGGAGGAGCAGGTGGGGGGGAGGCAAGTGAATTAAAGAGGACATGTTGAGGGTGAAAAGGAAGACACTCGTACGAGGCACAGCTGAAAATTGGCCATCCCTGAAATCTCAGCTGCTGGCATCGAGAGGTTAGGGTAAAAAAAAGAAACTGAGAAAAGGCCAGAAATATCACTGCACCTGCAAAGCACTGAAAAAAGACTTTTCATACTTTTTATATTCCCGAGGAGTAAATATTTCAGCAGAGAAATCGGTTTTATCTCCACTCACACAGCTGCCATCGCTGTGCTTTACATTTTGACTTTTGATACTATACTACATTGACTTTATAAGCCTTTTTGGCTACACGAATAATTTATATAAGAATAGCCTATACAAAGAGTTTTTACTAGAATAACTGATTCCTGACACTCATCTATCAAATACTGAGAAAAACCAGAGAAAGTTTTCAAGGAATTAATATTGTTGACAGTTTTGGCTATTTGGGTCTCATTTGTACTTCCATGGATTGTTAGTATACACACATTGGCAAACATTATACATTCCATCTCCACATTCCAGTCAGCAGCTTTATCTAAAAAAAAACGAGGCACTGTGCCAATCCCTGTTGTGGCCGTGCTCTTATAGACGTCGGCGTGTTTCATAATCATCCGACTTGGAGTGTTTCCTGCTGCTTAAATGCTTTGCTGTCATTAAATGTCTCAGCGGTGGTCCAAAGTTGACTTATTTACAGTTTTGCTATGACTTATGGTTTTCAGTTTGCGATAGTGAAAGTAAATTTATGATCATTGCAAGGCGGCAGAGGTTCATAGCTCTTGGGTGGAACCTTGACTTGCCTAATTGCTGGAGAATGTCAGTAAGAAGAGTGTGCTGACAGGAACTTGGATGAAAGGTAAAGCAGCTCGTCGTCATGACATTGTGATAAAAAGTTGGGTGTTGTAAGTCTGGCGTCGGTGTCTGCGAGAATGCCCTGTTGCTGAACTGCCTCATGGGAGTCCTCATGTGGAAAGAAAAAAGGCTCGAGTTAGAGTTCATCCATCCAAGTCATAAAAAAATCCACTGAAAATAGGACATTCCTGTAAAAAAATCTGTGATATGTCACGTTATTCCAGCATTTATCTTATGAAAAAAATAGAAGAATAAAAAATGTCAAACCAAATGTTACTGTACACCAAACATTCAACTAAATATTGCACATTTGTTTAATCGCGGTCTTCCCGATTAGCTAGATCGCATTCTTTCAAATCGCAACATTGATTTGAAAACGATTAATCAGTTCAGCCCTGTGCAGTTTATGTTATGTGTAAATGTAGCCAAATATTAAGCTAGTGAAGCATATCATATCTGTCATCAGCCTGCAGCACTTTATGTTTTACTAAGCCACAAAAAAAAAAAAAAGATGCCAGGTCTGCATCTTGCTTTTTAGTCACTGTGCTGACACCACACAGATGCAACAAAATCAATAATCCATTCATCCATCTGTTTCTATACCCGCTTTCATCCTGCACAGGGTGGCCGGGAACCTTTCCCAGCACACACTGGGTGAAAGACGGACGGTCAAATCTGGACAGGTCGCCACAGCGCCTTACACACTGACCGACGGACACATTCACACCTACGGGCAGTTTACTGCATGTCTTTTTTGAGTGTGGGAGTTTAAAAACATTGGAATGAAGTCGACTCTTTAAGCAAGAGATTGATTTCGAGGACAAAAAGTTAGCATATGTTCCCGTTTGCTAATCTGGAGCTATTACAGTAAGATGATTAGAGCTTGGATAACCCTCCATTTGCAAAAAAAGGCATAAAATGCCTAATGGCTTGTTTAGTTAACACTGATTTAGCCTCTCTCAAGCCTTCCTAGGGTTGGGTACTGAAACCCGGTTCCACTATGGAACCGGTTCCTACGCAACCGGTAGGAATCGCGCCGGATTAGAACACATATTTCGGTTCCTCATTTCGGTTCCACTTAATGTGTCGACTGAAATATTTTCCCTCTGTCGCTCCGAAACGGACGTAAAAATATCACATTGTAGTTGTGTGTTAGGTGACTTAGGTTTACTTATTATATATTTAAGTACTTTAAAATATATTGTTAAATTTAAATATTTTTCAATCAAAAAAAAAAAAAAAAACCTCCATAAAAGAGCCTTTCTGTGGCGGCCTCTAGCTCACCCAGTAAGAGCGTGCGTCCCACGTAGGCTGGGTCCTCTGCAGCGGCCCGGGTTTGAATCCGACCTGTGGCCCTTTGCTGCGTGTCACCCCTCTCTTTCTTTCCCCCTTTCCTGTCTATCCACTGTCACTATCGAATAAAGGGAAAAGCCCCAAAAAATAATCTTTAAAAGAGCCTTTCTTTGATGTCATTTTTCAGTTTTTCAAGAATCGGCTCAGGAATCGGAATCGTTTTAAAAGTACCGGTTTGGCATCGGAATCGTAAAAATCCAAACGATACCCAACCCTAAGCCTTCCCCCGCTACAATTTCGAAATCACTTTTTATTACGCTATAAATATATCAGAAATGATCTTGTTTAAAATCTCCAGAGAACAGCCTCTCCCTCCTTCATCTCTTCAGCCACGGCTGCTTCTTCCACCGGTTTCTGTTGGTGATCTACTGTTGACCTCCCTCTGTTCCACCACGGGTCTGTTCAGTAAGACCCATTGAGTCGGAGGCACCACCTGGTCAACACTGGCTCGCTCGTCTCTCACCGCTAATGCGAGCTGACACAGCAGCTCCCAAAGGACAGCTGGCTCGGCAGCAGACAAAGGAGGCCAAGCAGTGTCTTGCTCTCGCTGTTGACTCCTCTCTGGTGCCTTTTCACTGTGGAATTTAAAGGTCTCCGATGTAATGGAGGTGTGCTGGTTGAATTGTAATAGACCGACAGCCTCACGCAGCAAAGGACTGGGTGTTTAATTGGCAAAAATGAACAGTAAACAATAAAAGAATTAGAGAATTAGTTACTCATGCTGTTGAAGCATTTAGTTTGCATAATCATACATATATGGCCCTATTAAGCCCTGGCATCTTGGGTAATATCCAGACTGTGTGTAGATCAGTGACGGTAGAAAATAGTAGTGTAGATGCAGCTGGGACGGGTTGCAGTTCATACCTGACGTAAAATTGTGTCTTTTAAAATAAAGTGAAAATACTGTCCCGACAGTCATTCGTGAATGATGGTGTCACATTTTGAAGTTAATATTCATAATATCAGGTAAATGAAAGCTATATATTAGTGTAAAAGGAATATTTTGGGAAATGGGCTTTTTTTGTGCAGAGAGTTGGATGACTAGATTGATTCAGGACCAGTTTTGAGGGATTCATCCAATCAAATGTTGCCTGTCTTTTAAACTATTTACCCGGAGCATTTGATTCAACCATCTCCTACATTTCAGTGGCTTTGAAAAACCAGTGGCAGCATAGCTTCAACCACAGTTATGTTCCTGTCCCAAACACTTTTTCATATTCTAGTTTGGGGACACATTTTGCATTTCATTTATGGGACAGAGACTCCAAAAAATCTTCAAAGACTGCTGTTAGATTGATGAGGCTGCATCAAACCAACTGCCTCTGTAACCACCCTGCTGTGTAAATGATAGCCATGCATCATAAAGTGAGAAAGTGTGAGTTGACGACCAGACGATGGGGTGTCAGGGAGGTCTTGTGTAATAAAATTACCGGTTGATGAGTTTCCATTAGGCTTTATGAGGTATTTAGTGCGTGTGTGTGTGTGTGTGTGTGTGCGCGACGGAGTCCACGCTGTACTGTAGTCTTCATCAGATTGATTCAGGGTAGGTTACCATCTGGCTATGTGTGTGTGTGGGTGTGTGTGGGTGTGGGTGTGGGTGGGTGTGTGGACAACACAGCACAATGTCCACGCATTCATAGACGCACACCCACATCTCATTTGGGCTATTTATTGTGTGTGTGTGTCCTGTACAAGCTACACTAATAAACCTAATGGATATAAAGTCAGAGGTGGGCTTTAGGCCTATTAAAAGGATGGAGTGCTTTAGTGCTGCTAGGACAGTTATGGAATCGGGAGCCTTATGATATACAGCAGTGTATATTATAATGACATTTAAAACCCTCCCTATGCACTATATATATATATATATATATATATATATATAGTGCCATAATCCACTCCATCATCTGATCAAATGTAATGCCCTACATTTTAAATGTAACTGGTTTGACAGGAACAGCAGTTGTAAATGTCATTATTGCCCCAAGGGTGGAAAAAGAATTGTTACAATACTGCTAGATGAAGCCATTCATTCGCTGCAATTACATGTTTACTGTGATTAATCACTATCACACAATTGGAGCTGTGCTAGGTTGAGTTGTTTTATTGATTGTATACTTTGTAGAGCTGTCACACGTTCTGCCAGTACACAGTGTGGGTGTGTAGGGGGGTTAGCATTGAGTCCATTTTTCTTCATGCATGCCTTTTAACTGTTTGAACTTCCTAAATCCACCTCAGGCTCTGCATCCCAAGCTGTTTTTTCCATAGTTGCATACTACATGCTTATTGTATATTAACATGTAGTATGCATGGGCCTAAGGCGTCTTCTTTTAAGTTTCTTATTTTCTTTGAACAACTGTTAAAAAAACAACCCAAAAAGGATTCAGTATACAATAGTCATCCAAGTTCCAAGTCAGTTTCCATCCAAATGCAGATCCAATGTTTCCGTCTGACACTATTTCTGTCTCTTTATTGAGGTTTAATAGCCTGACAAGCCAGACCCACATCAAGATGTTGGGTCTGGGAACTCAACCATTGGCAGGGCTCAATCCTAGGGGCGGGATAAACGGCTGTCTTTCAAATTCCCTCTGCACTCATAACCAACCAGAGCAACACTAGTTGATAGATTAAACTTTTGCTGTATCTGGACGGCAAAACTCCGAACACATCTTCCTTTTTTAAGAATGACTTCAGTGCCGTTCTTTGTTCTTTTCTCAAAGAAAAGCTGAACTCCAAGTCTTCCAAAGCCGATTCGAAAGACCGCTGTTCGCCAGCAGCAGCAGCCATCGTCTTTGTTTTCAAGTAGCAGGGAATTCACGCGGAACCGTCGCAACTCTGCCGTCCTCATGTTAATCCCGCCCACCAACTTTATACACAATGTGATTGGCCTGACCAGAATTTGGTTTTTCCAGCTCGCAAGCCAACGGAGAGTTGCTAGACTGACATTTGCTGCCGCTAAGGTGCATCTAGATTTCTAGGCTAGAGGTTTAAGTCATACGCTTCATGTATATATATATATGCGCTATATTTGCTAAAAACGGTTTCCATTTAATTTTTATTTCTACACCAACGTTTCCACCTCCGGCGAAGCGTAAAAACATTTTTGCAATATTCCGACTTTCTTTGAATTTCTGGTGGGTTTTTTTTATGCCAAATTGACAATGTGCATAAAAAGAGGCGGGTGGAAACACCGTTTCCAGATGAACACTGATTATCACATTCATTTGATTTATTTTTCTGTCAATTGATGAATCAAGTAATCCTTTTATCGCTCAGATGAGGTATTAAAGTGAAGGTGTTATGCATACAGAGCTGTGAACAGACAAACGGACCATGTTGAAGGGCGCGCTATGCTCCAGGTCAGTTTAAAGTTTAGACAAGATCAGACACCTCGAGAATGCTTGGCAGCTCCTATCAAACGGAAGACGTGTTAAGAAAACATGTTTGGGGTGCAGCCTGTCTCTCGGCCCGGCAAAGCCACAAATATAACCAGCAGTGTGTAGCCTAATGGCTGCTTGTCAGGGCTCGTAAAGTTTACCTCTAAAAAGGTCGCTGGCATTTACACCCTCTTGATCTCTGTGATGTTTCACACCTCTGACTCCATCCTTTACGCGCACAAACATACCCAGATGTACATGTGCTTTTTCTGTGTGTGTGTGTGTGTGTATGCGTGTGTGTGTGTACACTTAGAAGATTAAAACGTTATTTTGCTGCTTCTTACAAGAACATTTTAAGTTTGGGGGGGTTAAAAATAGCCAGCTTCTGTGGATGTGTGTGTGTGTGTGTTAGCACCATGTTTCAGACCGTTGTACCCTGCAGAAGAGCATAAGGATGTCTGCGCCTCGAAACCAGATACATTCACTTTTCGAGTTGTAAAAATAACTTTTGTGCGATAAATGTAATGACATTTATAATGAGGCCTGGCTATCGTTGTTGTCTTCTGTAGTGGAGGCCAGGGTGAAGCTGCGCAGACTAGCCCTGAGCCAGCGCTAACCATTCATCATGGGATGTAATAGAATTCCCTTGGTTATTATGCTTGTTTGTGTCTTGTCTGCACAGTATCTACTGTATGTACGTCTCGCTCTCATTCTCCCGTTTCCTTTCTAATGGCCACTTTGCCGACGACTGCAGAGTATAAGCGCTGTCTCCCTCGCTCAGTTTGACCACATCTCAAAACGCTGCTGTCGGAGCGAGTCAAAGACTATGGAACTCCAGTCCAACATCAATCCGATTTTATCAGCGGTTGGGATGAAATAACTGTCCATGTGGACAGCTCTTACGTAAGCTCTCTTTCTCTTTGTGGCAATTACTCTGCTAATAGCCCTTTCGGAGATCCCCTTTTATCCATCAGTGCTCGGTTAATAGTCGGTAAAGCTCCAGATGACACCGGTGAATAGATCAGTTTTTGTTTCTCCGGATCGTTTCATTTGAGAGCTTTGTCCTCCTGCTGTTAGAAATCTCTCCAGTAATTCCACAGGAAATGCAATTATACCTATTTAGTTTACATTCCATTAGAGGGTAGGGTTGGGTATCCTTTGGATTTTTACGATTCCGATGCCGAACCGGTACTTTTAAAACGATTCCGATTGCTAAACCGATTCTTGAAAAACTGAAAAATGACATCAAAGAAAGGCTCTTTTATAGATTATTTTGAACATTATTTAAATTTAACAATATATTAACGTTTTAAAGTACTTAAATATATAATAAGAAAGAGAGAGTGTGATACTTTTACGTCCGTTTCGGAGCGACAGAGGAAAAAATATTTCAGTCGACACATTAAGTGGAACCGAAATGAGGAACCAAAATATGTGTTCTAATCCGGTCCGATTCCTACCGGTTGCGTAGGAACCGGTTCCATAGTGGAACCGGGTTTCAGTACCCAGCCCTATTAGGGGGTTATTCTTTTTACAGAGTCATGTTTGGGATTGCGTGCATGTTGGTTTATTTTAGACATATAGTCAACCAAAAACATCAAAGCAAGATAGATGTTGTCAACACTTGGATTAAAGGGTATAGCCACGAGTTGAATCTTGCCTGCTCTCCCCTTCTCTCGGTTTTGCATTAGAATGAAATCGGAGGCGGTTGTTATTCATGTAAACAGTAATGAAACCACGAGATGATGTCACTGGAAAGAAAAAGGTTATTTTCACTGGACTGGAAGAAGCCCCGGTTTGCAGAATGCATCAGAACCCGCGTGGCAGATGGGATTTTCAGAGGCCGATAATAAAGGGGTTTCAGGGTTATACTTATTGAAGGAACATTCTTTGTGTTTAACATCTAGCTGTTAGACTCTGCTTACATAAGCACAAGCTTCGCCAGCTCAGCACTCAGTCAGACGGGCTTTTAAAGGAACGGGGGAGCTATGCAGATTTATGCAAATGAGGGTTGCCATGGGGTTCGTGGTGGTGCAACCGTGGTAACGGGGAGAGGAATGAGGTTAAAGAGGGCCATGGGCTTCGGGAGGACGTTCCCTACCCACAATGCCCTCCGGTGTTTGTTTACACGCTGCGGTGGGTTCTGGGTTGTGCAAGGTAAAGCCAGCCATCTTTTAAGCCTCTTCCGCAAAGCCCCTTTCATGGGCACTGTGGGGGTATCATGCTGATGACATCCAGACGTTTACAGGCAACATATGTGTGTACGTGTTAAGTGAAATTGCTGTTTTCGTTGACATTTTCCAAACGTTTCTTGTTGAAAAGGGCAATGATTTAACTCCAATTTAACCAGCAAGTAAATATTCATAATCCCTGCTAGCGAAAGACATGCAATCACCACGACAAATCATCCCGGCTAAATAGCTGTGTGATGCTGTAATTTAAACAAAAAGGATTGTGCAGTTTTGTGTGTTCACAAAACAAATAAAGGATAAGCGCTGTAGCATAGTAATTCCGAAGTGATTTGCCACCATGTTCTTCTACGCAAGCAGAAAATCCTACCTGGTTGACTGAGCCGGAGGAATGAAGTGTCCCATCCCTAAATCAGTCAGGAACTATGACCCTTGACTCTCAGTGTCAAGTGCCATGAGTGTCACTGAGGGTGACGTAGCGAAAAGCTTTTGAGGTCGACTTGGAATAAGAAAATGCTGTACAGAACCCGTACCAGATGGCTTTCATGGACTCCAATTTAGTATATTGGCAGTTTTTACCCAGAACTCAGCCTCTGTAAAGCATTGTCAGTACTTCAGATCCAGACTTTATTCACATGCCAAACACAGTTGAAAGATGGTTAAGAGAGATCATCTGCAACATAACATAACATATACGACTGGTTTCCCATAGACAAACGATAGTCCATAGCCAATTAGGGCTGGGCAATATATCAATATTATATTGATATCGTGATATGAGACTAGATATCGTCTTAGAAGTGTTGTCTTTTCCTGGTTTTAAAGGCTGCATTACAGTAAAGTGATGTCATTTTCTGAACACACCAGACTGTTGTAACTGTTCTATTATTTCCCTTTACCCACTTAGTCATTATATCCACATTACTGATGATTATTTATCAAAAATCTCATTGTGTAAATATTTTGTGAAAGCAACAATAGTCAACACTACAATATCGTTGCGGTATCGATATTGAGGTATTTGGTCAAAAAACTTTGTGATATTTGATTTTCTCCATATCGTCCAGCCCTACAGCCAATCTGTCTCTGAATGTCACTAATCTTTTCTGCTGTGTTTCACAGTAAATAGTCACTGCGCACGCACACATGGACAGTAATTAAGGGTGTGGACCAAATATAAGCCCACAGCTTTGATTTCAGGGATTAAACCCAACTGGCTGCCAGATTGCTATTCTTCTAGCCTAATGAAAAGATTAAGGGCAGAGGGCACTAGCCTTACAAGTGGCCTGATCATCGAAACAAATAAACTGTGGCACTGCTGTTTGATTCTGTTATGTCCAGGCAATGCATATATTATTTTGTTTTTTAAACTTTTTTTACAAGGTTTTTCACAAGGTTAGCATTGTCACACTCCAAACGTTCAATTATCCCCCCCTACACATAATGTTCACATAATGAAGTGTGTTTTTTATCACAGACGCATACGTAACATTACACATCCACAGACACACAGCTGCAGGCGCGTGAAGGCGTCCAGCTGACCCTGCAAGGTTGGTGACGACGAGCGGAGGAGACAGGGTGGGTGGGGGGAGGAGAGGGGAGCGACGACATCACTTTGCCGGACAGGATGTGTGACAGCACAGTAACACACGTCTGTGTTACTGTCTGCTGGGATTCCTATAAATAAACTAGTTCTCTTCTTTTTTCCTCTCCCACTAAGGATGCTGACAGATCGATCAATAGCTAGACATGAGAGATGTACACTGGTCTTCAGTTTCCGCTCAATAGACATTAACAACCTTTGGTACACTAAAGTGCCCCAGCTGGCCTCTAAACAACTTTAAATGACTACAGTGGGTGTAATTACATACATACCGTGTTGTGTAATTGGATTAAGTCAACAGTGATTCTTCATCAACTTTTATCCAGATAGATTGATTTGTGTCGGGGAAATATGAGAGGAAATGAGGTTCAGCCCGGAGGCAGGGGGCAGGAAACAAATTCTGTAATGTGTTTACGCTGATCTCTTCTGGACAAATGGAGAATGTTTCCAATTGGCAGTATAACTGGTAAAGGATCTGTCAAATCTGTGTTTGACACCCCGTCCAAGTTCTTTTGCAGTCTGATTGGGAAGCTGCCATTTCCAATGCAGGAACTTTCTCAGGGGATCAAAAGGAAAGGAGCTTAGTAACTTTACCTGTGTTAGGTACCAATTTTCACAGTCTGACTTTGGCTTTAGATAAGGGCTGCAACTAGAGGTTATTTTCATTATTTATTAATAAAGTTCTTCCTTATACTACAAGTGTTGCCAGAGTTTTGACCTCTTCAGACTATTTTCTTTCTCCATGCACCTTGGAAGTACTTAGTAGGAAGTAGGTGAAGTTGTGCCAGAAATTGTTAATCTGCTAAAAATGCCCCTTTCCCAGATTTCCCTAAAAAATGTCCCAGAACACACGTTGATGTATTCAGGTTACAAAACTCAATCTACTATTGTACAAATTAAAGACAAGTGCAACATATTTGCCATTTCTGCTTGAAAAATGAATTTTGGATTATCAAAATTGTTCCTAATTAATTTTCAGTCGATTGACAATTAATCCTCTGTTGGTTGAATGTCAATTGTTTATCGACTAATTGCTTCAGCTCGATTTAAAATGAATCCAAGTCCTGAAAGTGAAATCTTTTGTTAAGTTGCTAATTCAGAAGGTGTTTTCGAAGTAGACCGAAAGAGAGGAGGTTACAAACACTGGTCACAACCAAAGCATTACTCTTTAACTGTGAACACACAGCTTGTGGTCAAGGTCCAAGGTCCCCCTCACAGCCAATCGGCAGTCTTGTTTCAACTGCAGGGCTTCAAAAAAACTATGATGGCATGGTGCACAAAAGTGTACTAAATATTTAAGTCTCTAAAATCTCCTCAAGGCAAAATCTCTTCTGGCAGTTTAGTATTTGACACAGATGATTTCTCATATGCTCTGTTACTTCACATCAGTGGGAAAATGCATTCAGTGCTGAGTTAAATCCAGACTGAGCTGTCCCCGCTTGTTAGTAAGCCCAGCTTGGCGATGCTGTTGACAAGTGGCAAATGATTAAAAAGCTGATTTCACCTGGTCAATGTTTAAGAGTTGTTGATGCACACAAGTCGTCCTTTTAAGTGTAATCCATATGGCACTTTCAACTTTCACACTAGTCACTCAACATGGGTTGTCTCTCTTCAAGCATTAAGTAATACTGTGCTGTTATCACACTCAGAGACACACACACACACACACACTTAGAAACATTCATATGCACATGAAAAAAAACATGTCTTGCTTTTTTTGGAGTGTACACACACACACACACACACACACACACACACACACACACCAGAGAGTGCGTGGGGACGTGAGGCGCTCTCTCTCTCTCTCTCCCTTAGAGCGGGTGCCATGTCTTGTCAGATGGGGTTAGCTCCCCGCTAGCTGATGAGCCAGTCGAGCCTTTGAAGCCCTTCCAGAGGCCCGTGGTTTACGTGCTTGGGTTGCCAGGTTCTGCCATCCCCCTCATTAATGCAGCATGGGTGCCCACTTAACTTGTTCGTCTCTGATCCTCTGGTCGGATTGCCCTGGCTATGACCGAGCGCATGGGAAGCCAAGCAAAGGAGGAAAACACACACAAATAGACACTGAAGCTGGCATAGCACATGCATGCATACACACACATACACACATACAGACACGCAAGAAGGGTTGCAGGTATAAGTGTGTAAGTGCGGCCTACACGTACATATAGGCATTGTTCCTCAGCTCTGTGGAGTGTGTTGGCATGTGCAGCCTACTCTGATAGTAAAACAATTATTCAACTGACCGTTTGCTAAACCTCTACCCAAACCCAATCATGCTATAGCTTAGAAACCGTCAATAGGCATGGAAGGCCTGTCAAGCGTTTGGATTCCTCCACATGCCAAAGCAGTGCGCATAGAGCTACTTGGTATCTTAAGCCTTGGTAGGGTGGCGTCTCTTTTCATCGGCTTGCCAAAGCCAAAAATACGAATGCAAATTTGTAAGGAAGGGTTTAAACAGCTGTTTATCTGCTCTAACACAAGGCGTAAACGTTAGCATGCCCGGCTAATTAGCTTACCACCTACAGTATTAACCTGGCGTTACATCCAAAGCCAAGGAGCATATCATTAGCTGACTGCACTATTGTGTAGGGTTAAAGGCTATGTTACAAAATGCCAGAACTGACACAATAACTGTGTGGGAGTTGGTAGATGCTACTGAAGCTTAGGCAAATGTTAGCAGCGCTCTCCTGCTTCTTTGGGGGAAAGTTTAGAGTCCAGCAATCCTGCCAAACTTTTCACCCAAGACAGCGTTACATTTCCAAAACGCAGTCCTCATCTTGTGTCTTGTAACAGTTGTACTGTTTTACACAGTTCTCTTTTTTAAATTAATCAGCTGGAGATGGTGTTTTCAACCAACTCACAAAGTTAGCATTAATTAGCTAGCTAGCTAGCTACAGCTGATAAAACCTGCTAACGGTTATCATTTCAGGTTAGAAATGCATGGCCATTGGCTAAAAATGAGAGGTCTGCATTTTTTATTTTTGTGTGAAGTCACAGACCCATAGTTTCAGAAGTTACTATGAATTGTTTCAGTAGTAAATCTGCCACTTTTGTCATTGTAAACTGCATGTGTGCAGAATGGATAGCTTGACAGACGTAGCAACACAAACTGATAGCTGCATGGGCTTATAGTGAACGGTCAATTGATTGAAAATTGATCTACAACAATTATGACAGTGAATCGTTTAAGTCATTCATCAATCAGAATTTCCAAACATTTTATATACTAAACAATCATAAAAGTAATCAACAGGTTAATCAATAATGGAAACAACTGTTAGTTTTTGGCCTAATGTAACTCTTCCTTTCCCTCAAACCCTGCTCACCAATGTTCTGACTAGAGGCAGTGGTGCCTCTCTCTGTTTCTTTTTCTCTCCTCACATCCCTTTTCCCGCTCTGCTTTTCTTTTTTTCCTCCTTTTTCAGGTTTTAAAGTGGGCCTCCGTCCAAAATCTGATTTTTCGAGAGGTTTTTGAAGTTGCTGGTTAATGGAGATGTTTTTGTATGATAAATTTGACTTTCTGTAGCCAGCGAGGTCAGATTTCAGGGAATTCACTGTACTTTGACTTGGGTGTTGGTGCAGAGAAAGGAGAATGAGACTGTTTCTGCTCTTTCTTCAACATCTTGAGGTAATTGACCCAACCTCCTGCCTTGAGCACACATACACACATGTACAGTATAATCACAGATGGGTTTAAAAATCCCCTTTCTAGCACAAACCCTCTCGTTTGCTCTCCCCACACACACACACACACACACACACACACACACACACACACACACACACACACACACAGAGTCAGCTTAGACACCCATGCAACCCACATGAATTCCCTATCTAACAAATGTTTCACATGAGCACTCATTCATTCTCCACACACATTCACACATCGCTGAGAGAATATGCATGTCTCTGTGCTAAAACACTGCGATACAGCTGTGAATAGGAGATGAAAGCCAGAGCCGAGCCAGGAATAATACACTGTGTTCCAAATTATTATACAAATGATATTTTACACTGATTTTCCTATATAGTCAATGCAAATTATAATATATATACATAACCACATATATATATATATATCATTTGCATCGACTCTTTAGGAAAATCAGTGTAAAATATCATTTGCATAATAATTTTGACCACAGTGTAAAAGCAGAGTGATTTCAATGCACTGCAGGCTTCTATGGGCCATGAGATCTGACTTGAAAACATAAGGGAACGCTGGTCCTCTTTATAACCATACAATTTTACCAAAGCCTTGGAGTCAACAGCGTGAAGGCTGGTTTTGCTCCAATTATAACATTCCTGTCAGTATCGGCTAAATGCCCAGTTTACATTTGTACACGTGTGGTCTGATTTTAGCACTAGCCATCCTAATTCTTGCAGCACCCCTTTAACATCATGCCTGACTCAATGCTTTTCCTGCCTCTACTTCTCAATTTGCTCCTAAAAGAGTGGCCTGCATTGACCTCCAATAAACTGTTGAAAATAACCCAAAACATTTAGTATACAGTATTATCCAAAATCACACACTTAAAGGACCGTACCTGTGGTTAATCACATTTTAGCCCATTTCTTACACATCACATACACTAAACAGAGAGAACACTTTGAAAACCATGTTGCTGTATTTAAGAAATGTGAATGTGTTTTTTTTAGCATTCCAGGCAGCCACTGGATTCCATTCATTGTTGGATGATGTGGACTCCCCCAGCCTGTTTGTAGCGCTCAGCCCCAAGCCCATTTGTTCCTACTGAAGAGCTTAATCTTTAAACATGGCTCACAAAACAACATTTGAAATCATTTTCTAAAACAGCTGGGCACTGTAGTTCCAAGCAAATGTTACTCTAACTGGAGTAAAGTGCATTTGTTGGGGACTATTCTGAGCTGCAGATTGGATGCACTGTGGCGTGTTAACAACAGCAGGGACGACTGTGGGATTGACTCCCCCAAAATAAACTACAGTGCCCATGTTTATTGTCATGAAGGAGCATGTTACACAGTGGAGCTTTGTGGCTCATTTACTGTATATTTTAGTAGTTTTTTAAAAACATGGTCAATGGCATAGGCGAATAAGATACATTGGACTTTGGCTACACAATTCATTGTTGGTTTTGGTCTCTTCATGGGATTTGTTGACAAGAATAATGTAAAATACCACCAGACGTTTCTGAATGTACCGTAAATCTATTGGCAGACGCTTGGTTGAGTTGTGTAATCTATCACAGTGAACATCAAGTCACTGTTACAGTATGGATTATTTCATTGCAGACATTTTCAAATGAATCTGGAGTTAAACCGCATTACCAAGCAACAATAATATGACTAAAATTAGACTTGATGTTGGATTATACAGCTTAAACAAGTATCAGAGTCCGCTACTGTTCATATCATATGGAAATAAAAAGAACCCAATGGCTGCCTGGATTGGTAGGAAAAAAAACCACTAGAACTGTACAGCATGCATGTAGTTAAGGAGCTTACACTTGAAAACACACTACTCTGGAAGTCTATGATGTAGATTTGACAACTCAAGCGCCACTTACTAGCTTTTCCTATCTTTCAACCATACAGATGACAGATGGGATTTCCTATCCATGACAACTGCTGATGAAGACTGTGTGATACAGTTGAATGCTCTGGAGAAAGCTAGCAGACCCTGAGTTGGGAACTATTTCCGAGGGCAGGAATAAACTTTTTAATGCTTATGATGGAGATCTTTAAAGATACTGTGGGTGTTTTCAACACATCAATGAGACAACATTTAGTTCCGCAGTTGTTTTCATTTGCATTTTGGATGGAGAATTGTGCTTCATTCTAAGTAGCTATAAACGTATACTTAAAGGTGCAGTAGGTAACCCTTATAAAACTAACTTTCTGTCATATTAGCTGAAACTGACCCTATGTTCCAGTAGAACTACATGAAGGAGGTAATTAAAAATAAACGCTGTTCAGGTGCACCAATCAGGGCCGGGGGGGTGTCTAACTGCGTGTCAATCACTGCTCATGCACATGCATTCATTCTCCCTTGTGGGGGGAGGGGCTTAGGAGACCGTTCTGGGCTTTAGCGGAAAGGGGGGAGGGACTGAGAAGTTGTGGATGTTCAAATTTCAAGTTCAAAGTCCTGGATCTTCACAATCCTACCTACAGCACCTTTTAAAGTAACGTTATATAACTTACCATAGTAACTGTAGCACGGTACAGAGGCGATATGAGCTGTGATGGACAGAGAAGAACCAGTTGAGGTCATGAGCTTTAGAGGATTGCGCAATGTTATTGGGAGCTTCGCTTTCTGTTTAATGTATCAGGTAAATAAGAAAATAACAAGTGTGGGATATGCAGGAATGTAGAACTTTGACTGACGTCGTCTGACGAAGCAGGGGGAATCATCGTGATAACCTTCACACCCCCTCCTCCAAAAAAAGCTTAGTTGACCAATGTTTTCTGCGATAGCTGCACACTTTTTAAAGAGCAGATAAGAAATACAAGGGACAGAAAAGTTCAAGCAGAGGGATGTAATGAAACCAAAAGAGAGGGAAACTGGGAGTGGAGCAGAGTTAAGGAGGGAGTGGCCGCTGGAAGTGGGTCACAGCGGCCCTGATGTGATACAATGTGACGTGCAGAGAGGGGGATGGACTTGCGCCACTGTCTGCGTCACCTTTTGTCCTGCGCACACACAAACGCACACTCTCACATAAAGATACATCTGCTCAAATCATTGGGTAAACAACACTTGTGCAGAGGTAAAAAAAAAAATAGCTTACTTGTGCTTTGTAAGGACAAGGTTCCTCCCTCTCTCTCTCTCGCTCTCTCTCTCTATTGTTTACTGCTTAGTTGGACACTTTTACTTTTCTTCTTCGCAGTGCCTTGCACTTACTTTATCAGCACTGAAGATTGCACTCAAGTTATGCATAAGTAATAACTGGCCTCTCCCAGGGTGCTTGTTATGTACAAAAGAGTAGATGCAGAGCAGAGTTTTGCAGGGTAATTATTTTGGCTGGGTTGTGCGATTCCCTGTATGATCTGTAGCTTCTCCTGCAGCCTCATGGAGGAGCAGTGTGGAGAGAGTGTGTAAAGGGGTGGAGGGGATAAAAGGATGGAGGAGGAGTGGCAGGGGAGCCAGGGAATGGTTTAATTGCCTGACCCCTTTCCCACCAGGATGACTCTCTGAGGGAGCGTGTGTCTGTGTGTGTCTGAGAGGTGTCCAGGCTTTCTGTGCATGTTGTGTGTTCCCACGGCAGATCCGCACGACCTCTTAATCATGTCATGTGTGATGCACTCTGAGATTCAACGTAACCCCCCTATAACACATCAAAGGCTAATAGATGGGGAGAGGAAGGGAGACATGGTGCTTTGGTATGTGTAGACTGCTCGCGACAGTGGGATTCCTCACACGTCCTCACACTCTAGTCAAATAGAGTGCGCCTGAGCTATAAATCAATATTTATCTTTGATTACTTATCTTGATTTTTGTTTAATTCATTCTAAGGAGATATAAAATGAAAAAATAAGCCTGACAGACTCGGATGACTTATGGGTTTATTGGATTACTTATGGAGAGATCTCAATCTCTGCGAGTAATCTAAATCTACACACCACTGAGGAGAAATAAAACATAGATTTTCCGTCCTCCCCCCTTCTTTCTGAGGCTTCTCTCTTTGTTGTTTGAGTGTGCTGGTGGCGACCGAAAGCTGAGGAACCTTCATCCTAATCGGCTTGAGATCTGGCCGCAGGTCAGGCCAGCAGATGAATCCAGATTAGAGGGGTCACAAGGCAGGAAGAGAGGATTACCAGCTCTGGCCACTGCAGCCTCCTCCTCTAGCTGTCCACCCGTCGGCTAACCAGCCAACTGACAGCACTGTCTGCACTGGCCCTCCTGTAGAGTCAAGGGGCTGGACATGGATAGGTCTGCAGGCCCTGCTGGGGTCATTCACCCTCGTTTACTCTCAAGCCTTGGGTAAAGGATCCATTTGTACATGTTGCAAGATGGATTTGGTAGTAAATTGAAAATAATATTTTAATTTTTTTCAAATTGAAGACTGTGGCATCATGAATTTGTACATTTTTATAACTTAATCTAAAAGCGAGACTTGTAGTATAATAGAAGAGCTTTATTTTAAGGCTGTGTGTGTGTGTGTGTGTGTGTGTGTGTGTGTGTGTGTGTGTGTGTGTGTGTGTGTGTGTGTGTGTGTGTGTGTGTGTGTGTGTGTGTGTGTGCAGAATCCAGGCTGTTGCTGAGTGTGTGTTTTCAATTTTGGATTTCTGAAGAATACTGCCCCCTGGTTGCAATGTGTGGATCAACTAGGTCACATGAACAACAGGCTGGTTAGAGTTGTTAGTGTGAGTTAAACAAAGAATCTAAGGTCAGAGTTAGCTCACTGATGCAACAAGGTGTGTGTGAGTGTGAGCGTGCGTGTCAACTCAGCATATTCATCAGCAACCTCCCCATCGGCTTTGTTATACCTCCCCATCACCCCATCTCCACTCTGTGTCTGTCTGTACTTCCACTTAGGAAACAAAGTAAAATAAAGCTGTGTGCGCAGCGGTGTGCTCCCCGACTAGTTGCCGGAGTGCGGTTCCTGTGTGTACCGCAGCTTTGATCTCACTGTAAATTAAACATGTCTTTCTAGATAACAGGCTCCGTGCCACCTACCGAGTCAAACTGCACCTCCGCGCTTCACACAGCTCCTGTCCCCGATTTGAACTCTGTAGACTTGATTCATGTTAACTCTGAAATAACAGCTGAGGGAATCTCTGCGGAGTAATTAGACCACAGTTACATTGTTTTTCAGGTGTATAGTATAGAGACAGTTTTGCAGCAAATCTCAAATATGGCATTGATGTGTTTGTTTCGCGATGAATGGGTGGCGCAGGAGAATGCGTGCCCAACTGGGGAACAGCCCCAGTCAAGAATCGGGTCAAAAGTTAGGTCAAGCACTGCTAATCTGGGTGGGAACGCTCAGTGCTTGACCCTTGACATCGGGCTACATCTAGTTTTTATAGGACATGAGGGCTTTTTACAAGGTACTACACATGGTGGATGGATTTGCAGGATAATATTAGTAGTTAACAGTTTTCCTAAAAGCTAACAGGCTTGATGTTGGGGCTTAACAATTAACGGGAGAATGGGAGGATTTGCAGCTTTTCTCTGCTTTGTGTGCTTGTACATTAAATATCTTTTGGTTTTTGATTGTTGGTTGCTTAAAATATGCAACATGACGATGTACCACTGGCTCTGGGAAATAATGATTGGCATTTGTCCTTGTTTTCCGACATTTTTTTATGCTAAAAAAAGGAATAGAAAGAATAGAAAAATAGAAACATGTTGCATGATGATGTTAGCATTTAGCTCAAAGCACTGCTGTGCCCCCTAGTCTTGCTCACCTTATTCTGACATTTTAGACTAAAATGATCTGACAGTCAGGTAAATCAATGATAAAAGTAATAGTTAGTTGCAGCACTACCTAAATTATAATTAGTGCCTGTCATTTACCTGCTGACTAGACTACACATTGAACACATAGTCAATTATGCTAATTCATAACAAGCAGTTTGGACAACAAACCACGAAATCAGACCTCTGCGTCTCTTTTTTTTTTCTTCTTTTTTTTTAAAGACCACCTTTCAATAACAAGACACAATATTTCACATATTTTCATTTTAGACTTTAACCATGATGTGAAACCCCTCATTTGGAGAATTCATTTTTGGGTTTCTCAAAGTGCACGGCAGCCTTTTCAAACTCTATATGTGGTCCTTTTGCTCCAGTGGTCGTGCCTGCCTGTTTTCCTTTTTTTGGTCTTTGAAATGCTAATCACTTCTTCTCCCCTCTTTTCTTCCCCGTCTGTGCTCTAGATTCCTCCTCCAACTACATCAGGCAGCTGGAGACTAAAGTGCGGATCCTGGAGGACGATAACAACAAGCTTCTCTCACAGGTGATGGTGCACACATCCAGATAGTACTGTACATGTATATGCTACTACTGCATATATCAGCCCAGCACAGCACTATATGAACTTGTGCCCTCAGCAAAACTTGTGCAACTTCCCAACTCACCCAAAACATGTGATCGGCAGCTGTGATGGGATAAAGTGGTTGCCTGATGCCTCTGCAAAGCCACCCTCTCACAACAGCCTGTCTGTTAGTTGGAGAACATGTTTGTTTACCCATGTTTAATTCATGGGGAGTCAGTAAGCTTCAGTAGCAAGCAGTGATGTTAGCCCCCGAGGCAAACTGTGGGAGCGGAGGAGTGATGAGAGGAGGGAAAAAGGAGGGGAAAGAGGCATTAAGTGACAGTGACAGAGACAGAGCATTTCTCCCAAAGTTGACCCTGCTTTGACGTCTCCTAAATTTGGAGCATGTAGGGCTGAGTGAGTGGAGGTGGGAGTGGGAAGGGGGGGGGGTTCCCTAGAGGTTCACATGTCAGTCTGCAGAGGTGTGTGTGTTACATACACACAACCACAGCAGTGGACACATTGTGACATTTATTCGCCGAAACATTCACGTTTGGGGGATCGAAATTGTGGAACACGGCTCATTAATTATATCATATGTCATATATCATTTGTTATCTTTTGTGTTTTATGACGTGACTCGGTTCATTTGGACGCAAGTCAGGCTGCAGACAGTCGAGTTGGAATTTCACAGTTTAAATCAAAGCCTTTTATTCTTTTTCCTTTTTTTCTTTTTCTTCTTTTTTTTAAAAGTGATATCTCTTCCCCCAATTATCTCCCAGCAGATTCATATGTAGGCAGAGAGTGTAGGCTGGAATCACAGATACCAAACCTAAATGAACCTCATGATTAGCTCTTAAGTGCTTCAATTAGGCGGCACACGTTGTCTCACAGCACTCAAGACGTATAATTTGACCCTGCTTCGTGAAGTCGACTAATAGTCCTTGTTTGCTTTTGAAGTGATGGTATGTTTTTTTTCTTTTTCTTTTTCTTTCCTTTTTTTTGAGGTTGGGATGAGTGTGTTTTTGCAGTAATAGAACTTTTAATAGTAATGGATGTAATGGAGTAAATACCGCTGTGACTAGTAGAAAAGTTATTCAAATCTGGCAACCATGACACAACTGAACTTTGGCATTAATCAGAATACTCCTCTGTAAAAGCTTGTTGTTTTCTACAGTATCTTTGTTCAGTATCTCCGCTGCTACCATTGCTGTTAATAATGGCTTTGATACAATAATCAAATAACGAACATACACACTATTATGTTTTTCTCTCCCTAGGCTTATAGCCGGTATAGTTTCTCCCAAATACAAACAAAAAAGGTAACTTTTTTTTAAATGTCACTGTTTGTTAGCTCCTCTGCTGGTTGTTGAGCCTCTTTTGCCTTTTCCCTCTTTTATCCGTTTGGTGGTGGGACTTTTCACAGCTTTGAACTTGTTGCGTTCTCATATGCAGAGGGGTGGACACAATAAAAGCAACACCTGTACAATGTAATGCACTCAGCTGCATTAAGTTTAATGGCATAATGTTGCATTTATGTTGACACTTTCACACGGGTGCTGAATCGACTCTGTGGTAACGTTTCGGGCAATTCGCTTATTCGCTTTTTTTGCCGAGAGATGAGAAGATTGATGCCACTCTCCTGTCTGTACGCTAAGTATGCAGCTACAGCCAGCAGCCAGTTAGCTTAGCTTAGCATAAAAGACTGGAAACAGAACGGTTCCCAGTCTTTATGCTAAGCTAGCTAAGCTAAGTGGCTGCTGGCAAGAGAGTGGTATGAACCTTCTCATCTAACTCTTGTTTAGTGAATGAGCGTATTTCCTGAAATGTCAAAATATATGTTTGAGGCCATACAGACGTACTTAGTCTTGCACTTAATATTTTGTCCGTCAAAATACAGTCCAGTACAACAAAGTGAAGCCTCAAACATACCATACCACCACACATACCACATAGCTGAATCACCGAGTGTCAGTATTTTTAAGCCTGAAGGAGTTGGATTGCATTACCTTGTAGAGTTGTTGCTTCTGTGCCCAGTCCCTGCTATGCACTGCTAGCATGCTATGCTAATGAATGAGCACAGGTGGCCCTGCTTGTATGTGGTCTATCTTGGCGAGAAAGCTGTTTCCTGTCCTTGGAGCTGTTCTGCCATGTGCAGTCAGTGTTTGGTTCGAGGTACCCAAGGTGAACGAATGCTACATTGTGCTTTGGTGCATAAATGACACACGCTTGTCCTGGCTGGTCGGGACGTCTGGTGGGCTGAATAATTTAGGATACAGGGGGAAACACAGGTAGATCCAGATATCCATAATGCATGGCTGACAACTGCGAGTGCAAGTGAAGAATGAAGTAATGTCTGGAGTTCAAAAATACTACCTTGAAGGATGTGTTATTAATAAACTTTGCTTTCTATTAAATGTAAGATTGGTAATGAAAACAGAAGTGCACTCCAGTAAGTGATGGAAACAATGGAGCATCTCTGGAGTGACGTTGGCTCTAATGCAGTAACCTACTTGATAATGTGTCTGAATAATAGCAGGTGGAATTTTTACAATGGATAAGTTGCCTCAATGGACATACTGCCTTACTCCCTGTGTTATGAAAGAGTGGAACTTGTGCTGAGCCTGAAGGGAACAATAGCCTCTTATCGCTGGAATGTTGACCCTCCAAACCAGCTTGGCTGAAGCATTTTACTGTACTAAAGGGAGAAGGGAGTGAGTTGACAACAAGGTCCCACGGTGAATATTACCAAGGGCCTGCACAGTATAGGTGGGAACACACTCAGTGAGTCAAACAGGTGTTTGCGCACGTGCACGCCCACGCTCGTACTCAAACATGCTCAGGTGCGTGCAATTACACGTTTTGCTCTTTTCACCCACTCGGATCTCCCATGTCTTTCAACCGTTACTTATCTCCATTAGCTCACTGAAGGGTGAGGCACTCTATGGCTTTCCCTACATGCTCACTTCCACTTTATCATTAACATGTAAGTGCCCGGGTGTGACTCTGAGAATTGAATGATTCATAAGATAAATTCAGGTGACACTCCATCTGTTAACCGCAGGCTAATTCAACTCATTTTGTGAGAGTGAACTGCGGTAGGGTCCAGTGGATTTGTATGATGAAAGAGGTGAAAAGAAGATGGATTATAACATGGTTTAGTTATCTTGCAAAAAAAGTCAAGCTTTCCCTTCTCATGGGTCACCTAATGCGGTTTGCAATCTTGCAATTCTTTGTAATTTTTGAAACAACCAGGTCTCTAATTTATAACTATCAGCTCTAGTTAGCTAGCTAGCTAATTAAGCTAACGTTTTCGCCGTGGGCTAGTTGAAAACGCTGACGTTTTTGATGTTTCCAGCTGACTTGTTTGAAAACAAGAACCTTTTAAAAGTGGTCATAAATATGCTCTTGGTGGCAACATACATCATAGTGTGGTAAATCACTGAAGCTAAAGCTGACTACCTAGACAAAAAGTTAGCATCCTTGCCCCACCAATTTTTAACCCATGTAAACAAAGAAACAGTGTTGTTGTAATGCAGTCTAGAGCTAGCTAGTCCTAGTATTGTAAGTAAGACGAGGAAAAATGTAAGGTCAGACTCCACCCAGTTTAAAGCACATGCTATTCCTATTAAACTGTTTCTGTTCTGTATTCCACTAATTTATAGTACTGAAGTAGCATGCTGCCAACCTCTCCACCCTTTTGTCAAAGTGGCATCACCCCTGCCCCTCATAATTAAAACTTGCCCCTGTCACCACCATGAACATTGTGATGGATGGATAGACGGAAGGGCTAGCCAAGAAAACTGCAGAAGGCCAACTGTCCCCGGCTGTCTGACAAACAAATAGCTTTGTTGGTCTCAGTGGTCAAGGTCTACTAAGGAAGGGATGTAAAGTTAGAGATGCGTGTTGGTTTGTCTGTCTAAAGCCAGACTTTGCATAACTAGAATATTCTTCAGATGCTGGAAATCCCGTCAGAGGACTATTTCTGATCTCATAGGTCTTCTATATTCAGTTGACAGATGTTTTAATTTCATGGATTGTGTTTGTGTCACTTCTTCAGATATGACATTTAGGGCATAGCTCGCTGATAGACACAAAGCCTGGAGAAATGACAAAGAGATGTAAGCAGAGGTACAGAATTGAGGGCATGAATATGGAAACCCAAAGGATATATCAAGAAGTGCCAAGGGAAGGATTGGGAAAGGTTAGATGAACAGCAGCAGGATACTAAGCTGGAAGAGAAGAGAAGAGGAGGGGGATATCAAAGGACAGAGAAGACAAGGGGAATGCTGATTGTAGCTATTTGTGCGTGTGTGTGTGTGTGTGTGTGTGTGTGTGTGTGTTTTCGTGTTTAACTATATTCGTGGGGTCCAAAAACCGGGAATACAGTATACTTGTGGGGTCCTGACAGCTTTGTGGGGCCAAAATGCTGGACCCCACAACTTTAAAGGGCTGTTTGAGGGTTAAGACTTGGTTTTAGGATTAGGGTTAGAATTAGGTTATAGTTAGGCTAAGGGTTAAGGTTAGGCATTTAGTTGTGATAGTTAGGGTAAGGGGCTAGGGAATGCATTATGTCATTGACTGGTCCCCACAAAGATAGTGAAACGGTGTGTGCGTGCGTGTGTGTGTCACAGAGAGAGATAATACAGAGACAGACAACACAGCACAATGTCCATGCATTCATAGATGCACACCCACCGCTCATTTGGGCCATTTATTGCCGGGGCATCACGTGTGTTTACACGCCGTGCCTTGCAGAGCGTACACTAGTGCGTGACATGAGAAATGTCATAAGGAACAGTGGTGTTGCCGTGTTCCTGCCCACAGAGAGACACTAGGCTGGCTACCGCCTCCAGGAACGACTGGTCTTTGGCTGCTAATGAGGACAAATCTTAGTACAAACTCTGTCCCTGCGATGGCCCTCGATGACGGCACAACGGGAAGCAATGGATGTAGCAAGCCTCAACAAATATAAATCCGCTTTGAAAAATGAAGTGCTCGGAGCAATGGCGTCTGAGTGACGATGAGAGTGCAGGTGCCAGTGTAGGAGGGGGCAGAGCCTCAGGGTCCTTTTAATGAACCATCACTGAGGGTTAATAATATATACTGTAGAGCACACTGTAGAGCCTGATAAATATATAAACATATATTATCTGACGGTAGCAGCTTATCAAAGTAACGGTACATTGGCTTTAGTGTGTATGTTGTCAAGCTGGATATCAGCACTGATCTCCCCAATTTGATTTTTATTTTGAATTCAAAAAGTCTCTGACATGGGCCAAACTAAAAAGTCAGTCCTTCCAGAAAAATGCAGAGTTTTTTTGTGATTGTTGCGGGCAAAACTCCTTGATTATGCGGCACGTTTTCTTAAAAAATGCGATGGAATATGCGGGATATTTATGCAATTTTATGCGATGAAAAATTGCGGGAACTTGCAAAAACTCACCGTGGCTTCATCGCGGGGTTTGCAGCTTTTCGATGATGTTCACCGCGCGTAATTACGTCGCTTCATAAGTAGTAAACGCAACATTTTTCAACTTTCTGCTAAGATATATGGGACTTTTTTGCAACGAAAATGCGGGGATTATGAAATCATGCAAGCCCCGCATATTTTGCGCGGAAATCGGCAATTTATGCGGCGAAAGTGCGGCGTATTTGAAAAAATGCGGCCCCCGCATAAATATGCGGACTTTGGCTGATTATGCTTTGAATTATGCGATCGCTTAATCACGTTTTTCTGGAGTGACTGAAAAGACAAATAAATTTTTCCCAAAGATGGTTTCTGTCATTTTAGGTAGTTGTTATTACGCTGAGGTTTGTTCAAGTGCTCATTTTTCTGATAAGTTTGGTTTATTATTAATAATAATAATAATAATTTGGATTAATTGGCATGCAGTAAAGCAAAACCCAACACATTATAAATTGACATGACACTGAAGCCTTATATCTCTGTTTTTGTGTGTGTTTGTTTTGTGCTCAGCAGTGTAACCCAGGTGACCTACGTGTCCTGAGGAAGGGAATGACCCTCTACCACTCAGAGTCCCAGCTGTCCTCACTGCCCCAACGCCAGGACGCCATGCACATGGTCAGTACCCAGGAGGCTCACACACTCATACACCGGTCCACACAAGAAGGGTACACGCATACAATCACTCACATTGACACACATAGAGGGATACCCACTCATACCTAACCACTTAAACAGTCACAGTCAACACTATGCCACTGCTTATACAGATGTGGTTACGAATAGAGACAGGGTTTAATTGCACACACACTGGATTGTAGGGAAGACTGTGCCAGTGCCTCCACAGTGGAATCAAGTCAAGTCGGCTCTAATTCACTTCACTTCTAACTCTCCAATTATACCTCCACAGGCAGCCTCACTCTCTCATACACGACAGGAGGTGAAACGCACACATACGTAGGAAGAAAAAGAGAGTAAAAAGGAGATAGAGCATGAGGGGGATGAGACAGCAGAAGAAGATGAGAAACTAAGACAATAAAGAGGAGTCAGCCTTCTCTTCTCTTCCTTTCCTCCCATATCCTGTCCCTCCCTGGAGTCTGTTTGAACTGAATCCCACTATAAAAGCAATAATCCTCTACAATCCAGCGCCACCCCTGACCCAGTCAGTGTCTGGGGAGGAGAGGCTGTGTAATTGTTTTCTGACTGCTTAAGGAAGGTCAGGGCCGGGCTGTGCCACTAACCAGAGGACTAAATCTTCCCCTTGTAAAAAAATCAATGTTGTATTTTAATCACAGGCCCAGTGTGAGGTCGCAGGCCGACTGCGTTCAGAGCTGCAACTCACCTTTTAAAGCTCGTGGGTCAAACCCGTATCCTCATGGAGGTTCGTGGCGTTCAATAATGTCCTTGACCCCACGAGAGGTCTCTCCCTGCAGGAGGATGGATTTAAACTGCCAATTATCTCGACCGTTGGCTCCCTCGCATTCAATTTCACAATGCAGGTTCACACGAAACAAGGTCATGATATTGACCTACAGGACAAATCCGGCGCAAAATGAACCTAGGGGTTAATAACACGCGTCCGAGTTCGACCGTTCTCTGGGATTTGTTTTCATGCTAATCGAATGTGACCAGTTTCATCGCTAACCGCTAATTAGCTTATAACGCTAGTCATCGGGGCACGGCTAAAGTAAAAAGAAATCGCTATTTCTATACCACTGGTCGATGGGAATTATGTTTGTGAAATGTAATTACATAGAAATGCATGAATTATATCTGTTTATTAAAATATATGCATGGCATTCGACTGGTCGTGACTGTTTTCCCAAGATGGCGCCCGCCTGTATTCGTGAAAGGTACTGTCTTTCTAAAACTATCTTTTTAATAGTTAGTCTGTACACTTTACAAAGTTCTCAATGCTTCGGTTTACATGTAGGGACACTCATCATGCTACCGTGGTAGTGTGGTGATATTTTGAGCCTTGTTAGTGGTGTAGAAATAGCGATTTCTTTTTTTTCCAAGTTCAGACCGAGCTCGTGAAACATGAGGCGAAAGCCAGTGAGCAGAGCGAGTCTGATGATGTCCTTCTGAGTAAAGGCCAATTTATGTGTGAGTATGTACAGTACATACTGTAGGTACCTGGAGATACAGACCCTACGCCGGACCCTGCGCCATGGCTTTTCATATAACACTTTCGTATACAACACAATGATGTGTAGCATAGACCTGACCGGTTATGAATCTCACGGCAGAGTGATAGACTGAGTCCAGAGATTTAAGAGTTATATCTGACAGGACACTTGATTGAAATTCAGTTTAAATGGTATAAACTAGCAAGATATAAAATTATATTTCACAAAGATAAGCCGTGAGGTAACCAGGCTACCATCAAATACTTCAGCAAGCTTCCAATAGGATACTGGCAAAGCAGTTGCATGCATCACAGACTTATTCTTGCGATTTAAGTCCTCTTCTCATGATGGCTTTGTTGTCGTGACAACTCCACGGAGACACACTCATGTTGAGCTGTATGGTGATCGATTGCCTGCTCTCTAATGTAACCCAAGTTGATCCACGTGTGAGAGAAAGCCCTTGTTGGAAGATGGGGAGAGAGAGAGGGAGAAAGAGAAGATGAGCGATGTGGCGCCGAAGACTATAACAGCAGAGCTTCAGTGAACTGGACTCTTCGTTGTGTGTACCCATCCTAATCTATCAGCTCATCCTTTACATTGAGTCCTTTGTCTCATTCAGGCCTGTTTCAGGTCAGTTTCAGGTCAGTGAGTGTGCCTGAGATTGTCAGATAGAAAACGAGCATGAAAGAAGAGAAGAAAAGAAAGATGGGAAAGGAAAGGAAGGGGCCAGCCTGCGTGAATCTCACAAACACTCAACAGTCGGCTCTGATTCTGTATGCTCCAACTATAAACCATTGATTCTGACAGCGTTTGTTTTTTTTCCCCGTCATCCTGCACAGCCTAAATCAGGCCTGTTTATGCAGGCGTGCCATCCCCGACTGTACATCCATATGAACAGTAAACATTGCCCGGAGCTGGCTGTGTCTCTGCGCTGTCCAAATCTGTTTCTCTACTGCACCGCTCCGGAGTGAAATAAACAAAACAAAAAAAAGCCTGGCCCAGATGCCGGCAGAATGTGTTTACACATTTCAAATAATAGCTTTAACCCACAGTAGAGAGCATCAAAAGAAGGCGACAGTGATTTACATATTTATTTTTTTTGACTTCAAAGTCTACTGGAGAAGAGCTGTATGGAAAAAATACATTTCATGCTGTGACCTTAAACAAGAAGAAACACACTTTACTGAGTGGGAAATGTGTTTGAATTTACCAAGAGGATATATCATTTGATATATCATTTTCCCACAAATGTGGACTGTCCATCCTACACATCACTCTGATCCATGTTTCTAAAGGGACTTGCTTGTGGTTTTGCATATTTTATCCTACAAAATAAAAGTCCTGCAGACCATTTCCCAATTTTTGATTAACTCCCACCTTCCAGTCATCCACTTTCTGTTAATTTTAGCATGGTCTAATAAATCAGCGTACTCATGTTAACATAGTAATACTACAATGTAAGAAATACACTGTTACAAACAGAAGTCCTGCATTCAAAATAGAGGATTGATACCCGAACCGAGCCCATCAGGACCCATCGGGACCCATCGGGACCCATCGGGCCGGGTTCGGACAGATATTTAGAAATGATGTTCGGGTCGGGCTCGGTCACGTCAGCGCGATAAGGCATTGAACATTTTCAATTAAAAAAAGCTTATTATGTAGGTGCGCGTCTGTGTTAACGTGCGCTTGTTGCCCCGTGTGTGCTGATGCGCTCCTCTGTTGACATTTCCGAATGCCTTCCTACAGTTGCTTAATGAAAGCTTTCCACACAAACAAACGTATGTGTCATTAGTAGGAGAAAAAAATGAGATTTTAACTGTCGGGCTCGGGTCGGGCTCGGACATAAATATCTTGATGCCTGTCGGGCTCGGGCCGGACTCGGTTACTGCTCTGTCGGACGCGGGCCGGGCTCGGACAGAAAAATGCGGCCCAATCCACATGCTGATACAGATACAGATACAGAAAACTCTAATTCAAAACCTTAATGTAAAAAAAGACAAAGTATCGAACGTAAAAGTACTTATTGATTGCATTATTGAGTGCATTATTGTTTTATTGATTGATTACTGTGTAGGCAAGTCTTTTCATGTCGGAGCTGGTAAAAGTGAAGGAACTATTTTATATACTGTTGGGTGGTTTAATATATAACAATGCATCGTGTTTTATGAACTGATCACACGTTTTGTAAGTAAAACCTGTATCTGCAAAGTAACTAGCAACTTACAACTGTCAAATACACGTACTGGAGTGAAAAGTTCAATATTTCCCTCTGAAATGTAGTGACGTAGAAGTACCATTACATTGAATTGCTCAGGGAACTAACAAGTACTTGAGCAAATGTATTTTTTTTTTTTTTTTAAACAGAGCGCCAAAAACTGGCAATGGATGTCAAATGGTCAGATTTGTCTTGTTTATCTATTCGTTGATCATTTATACACATTGAAAACAATTATTGTTTTGGTATCAATTCTAAACTTCAGCTATCTTATTGGCACTAATATAAATATAAACCATTCATATAAACCATTTTTGAATGAAGTTACATGTAGGGAGTGTTTTGGAAACTCTTGTTGGTGCATTCAAAGGACTTTTGAGCGTGCAACCTTTTTAATACAAAAAACAGCCAAATTCATATTAACCTTTTCATTTTTCATTTTTGTCCATGATTTTTTTTTTTTTTATATGAAAGCTCATGAATAAAATACATAATGGCAGACGACTCATCTCCATACTATCAGGGCATGTTTGACTTTTTTAATACCATAACTGTGTGTGGATAACATCGACTTCTACATGAAAACAAAAGGGCAAAACCCCTGCTATGTTTCTTTTTTTTCTCACACAGTTTAGGCATATTGATAACCTTTCACTATCTGAGGAAATAAATAAATGTCATAATCATCACTACATTCAATACAAACAGTTGTCAGGCCTGCAGGACCAGCGAAATCTTTTGAAATTTTGAAAGGTTTTTTTTCATGTGGCTGACGTGATGTGAATAGAGTGTTGGGCAAAGTCCACAAAACATCCCTCTTGGCTTCAGTGGGATTATTATTTTATCTCTGTGGTAGTAGGTTGTGTGGGCTCTTTCTGGCACCTAAATGGGGCCAGCGGGTGCGGAGGGAGCTGACAAACGCATCACCAGTGAGCGGAGAATTGAACCAGGGCCACGGAGCTGTGTCTTATGCAGGGCCCTCGATGCCAGGTTTACAGTGAATGGTGCCATTGTTTGTGTCCCAGAGATCTCTGTGTCCCTCTAACAGAGAGCCACTGTCTGGAACTAACCAGGGGGTAGGATGAGTCAAGCAACCCCCTGGTCCGCTTCCTGGCTGGCTGCTCCCGTCACACCAGGTTAAATCACACTGTGCAGGTAGCAGACCTGGCTGCGAGTTGAATACGGGGTGAATGCAAAAAGAGAGACACATGGGAGGAGAGGGGATTTGAGTTGGAATGAAAGGGATGGCATTTTATCGTGCTTACAGTACAAGAAATCGCTGGTGTTAAATCAGAACCAAACACCCACCGGGAAGGAAAGAGTGGCTTATTAACTGTTATTGCGTTGTATCTTGGATGGCTGAAATGAAGAGCTAAGTGAGTTGCTGCTCATTTGACTCCTGGGTTAAAACCTGTGACCGCAGATGTGGCGAGACACGAGTTTGACGTGTCTACCAGATGTTGTGGGTTTACATAGACCTGCGTCTTAACCTTGGTCGCCGTTCGCCCCTTCTCTCTCATCTTCTTGCACATGCTCTTGCACTGACTACTGTGGGAGGAATTACAAAACCGTAAAAAAAACAACAAATGTTTCCACTTCTCCCCGCAGGGTACTGGCCGGCTCCCAACCAGCGAGTCCTCTCCTGCCACAGGCTACTTGTCCTGCGTCCAGAAGCCTGAGGCCGTGGTGCACGCCATGAAGGTACTACATTCACTGTGTCATTTTTCTGATCACCATTACACTAGTTGAAATCTGGCTTTGCGTCTTCTTTCCCCCAAACTGTTTTGTACTGTTGACTTCAGTCCCACTTATTGCTGCGTACTATCTTTTCGTTTAACTGTGTAGGAAGATGACGTTCCCATTTTTTATTACCGCTCACTCTGATTGGTCAGCTGTTTCTCCAGATTCAGAGGTCTTGAACATTTATTGGTTTTGTATATTGTTGGAAAGCCGTAATTGAGCTCTTTCTGTTCCAAAATCAATCCATTTGTGATGAAAACAATATTCAGACTCAAGTATAACACATTTTCAGAGTTAAATGAGTGCACAAGTGCATTTGTAAGTGAAAGAAACTGATGTTAGACGCAACAACAAAAAAACGTTTGGAACAGACACTTCTGAAGTTTTGACTTTGCTCCATATAACATTTAATAAAAATAAAATGGCACTTGTCATCAGGTGCTGGAGGTCCACGAGAACCTGGACAAGCAGGTTCCTGAGGACTACGAGGACGATCTCAGTGAGAAAGAGAAGGCCATCGTGCGAGAGATGTGCAACGTAAGTGCAACCCTTGCCCTGCTTCCCTGACAGTTCTTCTCTTGCATCCACGATGTTCCTGTTTGTCCTGTCGGTCTGTTGGGCAGTTATTTTTGTTCTCTTCTAATGGGTGCGAATCGGGTCAGTTTTTGAGCTGCTTTCACTAATGAGGAAGCCTCATCTAGACTCATTTGTTACGGAATGGCACTTGCAGCAGTGTCCCCGGCCACAGCGCTCCCCCTTGCTTTTTATCTCTTTATCTCTCCCACCTCCCCTCTCCCACTCCCTCGCCACTGCTCCAAAGCCAGCTCTAAACTGGAAGCCCAAAGTAGAGGCTCGTAGTTGAGCTGTCAGAGCAATTAAACTGGAGCGGCAGGGAAAAGAACACCCCGCGCGCCTCAGCCTCACCCCTCCGTTCTTCCTCTCCTCCGCCCTCCCCCCCTCATCTTTCTCCATCTTTCTCGGCTGGCGCTGAAAGGCCCCGGATAAAAGGTCGGCTGATTAGAGAGAGAAAAGGAGAGCGGGGCTATCTGGGCCCTGCAGAGGTATGTGACAGGCCAGGAATCTGGGGAGCACTACAATAGTACCTCTGTAATATCACCAGGGTCCCCCGGGGGGCCCCCCCCTCTCACTCACTCCACAGAGCAGAGATAGCGCTGCTAAAGTGTGTGTGTGTGTGTGTGTGTGTGTGTGTGTGTGTAGTCTTTGCAGCTCAAAGTCAAACTGTGAGCATTTGAAGTTTTTTGACTCTTGAAGAAGAAAGTCTCCCCCCCCCTCCCCGCTGCCTAGCCTTACTCTTTCAGTCTCTGCCTCTATGTGTGCCTGTCTCTGTATGTCCTCTTCCCCTCTCCAACTTCTCTCTCTGCGTCTGTTTGCAGGTGGTGTGGAGAAAGCTGGGCGATGCAGCGGGATCAAAGCTGTCCGTTAGACAGCACCTCTCTGGGAACCAGTTCAAAGGGCCGCTGTAGCATGGCAACCAGAGAAAGAGATCAGGATTTACAGTACCTATACTCACCTGAAAACACCTTTTACTACCTGCGCCTACACAACCCATCATGCCATGCTCCCTACTGCCTACAGCACCCAGCATTCCTTCAATAACCACTCTTTTAAGATTGGCTAATAGCTACTAAGCGGACCTGTTAGTTCTGTTATCCACATGCACACCTTTACGTGTACGACATGTTTTCATCTCTTTTAGAGCTTATGAAGCGTTGACAACTGGCAGCTAGTTTCACTGATTCGCCACTTTTCTTCGTGGATTTGGAGGCTTTCAGCCACACAATGATCTCTCTCTGTAAACGCTATAAACACACACACACACACACACACACACACACACACACACACACCACCTTTAGTCCTTTAGAGCATAGCTGTGCTACATTAGGCTAACGATACGACATGGTTTCAAGCACAGACCGGGGTAGAAATCTCCTCACATGTCGCTGGGATGTGAAGGCAACATTTACGGCGGTATTTTCAGATAAGTTTTGATAGTACCTCCTATAGAGACCCTAGCTCCTGTCACATGTATCGCCCCCCCCCCCCTAGTGGTCAACGAGTATAACTAGCATTAGCGTTCTAAAGTGTTAACTAATGTGAAACCCACTGTGACCTAGCGCCTTTTGCTCATCAAGTCTAAGGATAATAAAAGTCTAGAGATCACTGTTAAATTGTGTATATTCTGTATAAAACCATAGCACTACTTCATTGTTATTGTTGATTTTACTTTTATCTATTTTGTATTCTAGCGTGGCCATGTGATCAATTATTTAGTTTGAAAAGCACATGACCTGTCCTTAAACAGGGTGTTCTTTTTTTTCTTTTTTTCTTTTCCAGAATAATTGCTATTATTCCTTCTCTCTGTAACCTCTGAAAATACATCAAGGCCATTCTGAATCAAACCATCTCGAGGGGCTAATGGTTAGATCATTTTCTCACTTTGTAAAATTAAGTAAAATTGTATGCTGTGTGCATGCTCGACAATCATTTTCTCAGGTTGGGAGGGCTACAGCTTTACCTTTGCCCGTGTGTGTGTGTGTGTGTGTGTGTGTGTGTGTGTGTGTGTGTGTGTGTGTGTGTGTGTGTGTGTGTGTGTGGGCGTGCATGTGTGTGTGGAAGGAGACTGAATGGTTCTCTTGAAGCTGTAGCATCTGCCTGTGAATCCTCTTTTCCTCTATTGAACCCTGGTTACAACTCGGTTGAAGACTGCTGAAGGCATTTGCTGAATCCATACAAAAAGCCAATTGTCCCATTTAAACCTTTTATAAGGCCAAATACTAAACCCTAAGTTCAGTTTGGATGGCATTCTTTATTGCTCCTGAATTCTTGTTTATCATTTTATATCTCAGTAGATGAAAAAGGTTACTTTTCTTAAAGCAACTACAAGGAACTTTTCATTTCTCATTGCAGCCCTGTGGACACAAGCGGCAGTGTTTCCCTGAGCACCGCCGCCTCGTGTCGTGAAGATGTTGATCTGGCTAGCGCGTGCCGTGCATTTGTTTTGGAAGCGAGTGAAAGAAAGACGCAACTTATTTAAAAAAAAAAAATCTTTTCTTAAACACAGTTGTTTGCAGGATGCATAGTGATGAGGTAATGTATCTATTTGTGGCTTTGTGAGATTAATAACTGCAGTATGACGATGGTGAAAACAAAGTTAACTTAGTTTTGGCCACCAGTGTTTTCAATTCATAAATGAATGGAAGACCACGCCCTGCAATGTATTTCATGAATAAAATGGACATATTACACACCTGTCTTAAGAGGAAGAGGGACAATTTTAGGATCGGTTTTGAAATCCTGCAGTTCTCTCCAGCTGTTGAATGACTGACCAACACTGACTCGTGTTTTCACCCGTGCTCTATCACGGTCACATTTAGCTTTTTTTCTTTCTTTTTTTCCCTTCGGTCAATTATTCTCTTTTAGTCTTTCCTGATCCTGCCTCATTATCAGCCATGACCACAAAATATAACTTCTAAACTCACTGTTAAACTTTGCCTGGGAAAATGTTAACATGCTCTAACGTTCTGCGTGCCGTAAATCGTTTCGTCTAATTTAGCAGTGAATCGGACCCGGGGGCCAAATCTTTTTCCCCCTACTATGGCCACGCCAAGACCCGCCCTTTAATAGCAGCTCAATTGGTTGGGGTTAGGCATTGACCTCGGGTGGTTAAGGTTAGGATAGCCGATTGGTCAGGGGATAGGACCTGTACAAATGCGGTTACGTTACCTTGCGTAAGCATGGACGCCTGGCCAATAGTAGTGATTGAAGGGCAGGTCTTGGCGTGGCCATAGTAGGAAAAACAAATGTTGCAACCCGGGGACAGGCCTTAAGAATAACTCCCGTATTGGCCCGAATATATGATGACCCTGATTATAAGACGACCCTGTCTAATAATTCATTTTATTTGAAAATAATGAGTTAAAAAAAAAAATAGGTAGGCTGTTAATATCTTTTAAATAAAATCATGTTTTCAATATCTCTTAGATTAAGTTGTCACATTTAAATTAAGTTAAATGTAATTTGTACATTTGTAAATTAACTACTTAGCTAACCAATAAGGCTATCCAGACAGTGTGACACAAACTCAGAGCTTCAGTTTACGGGTTGGACATAAAAAAACACAATGGCTGTTGCATTCGGGTCGGACTCGGTTACTACTCTGTCCTTCGGCCATGAAAACACTATTGTCACTCCTACTCTCTGGTTCCACCGGCTCCTCCCATAGAATGTCATCCTTAATGGCTCGTCTTTTGGCGGCACCTGCTGTTGTGAATGTATATTGACATTTTTCCTCCCTAGATATATGTATATCCAGGGTGGAGAAAAAAAAAAAGTCTTATATTTGAGAGAGAAATAGGCAATCTTCTCACTGATGGTCCCGTTTGGTTATGCATGTATAGAGGCATCAGTATTAAATGGAGACTATTTCATAACCAGTTAAAAACCCCTTGTAGCTGCTTTAACTCAGTCCTTCTCTGTGGATTCAGCAGGTGTGTTTATGCAGCGCATGTTTCTTCAAAGTTGAATCTTTTTTTTCTTCTTTTTTCTTTCTTAGAATATGAGAGATGGGGCTTCCCTTAGATGTCTCCTGAAAACACTAACATTGAAAAAAACGAGTATTTCTTAATGAACAAACACTGTTTGTCCGAGTATTTATTGCCAGGTGTCAGATAGAAACGGGAGCGCTCTCAGTAACTGAACAGTCGTGTTTTAAATGTATATTTGATGGCTAAGTTTAGTGACTGACAGCTCAGGCTCTCCCTATCTCTGGTGTTATTTGTTCCAAATTAGAACATTTTCTGAGGCTGCCTGCCGTGCACCTCTGTTCTCTCAAACAATGGGGTCACAAATAAATCGTATGGTTTTTTAAAAAAGTGTCCTTTTTTCTAGGAACTGATTTTGAAGCCATGATGCAATTTTGAATACTTTATAAATGGCATTTGATTTGAAAATGTGCCACATTTTTTTCTGCATGGTGTTTTGATTTGGAACCCGACTGTCTTTTTTTTTTTTTTTTTTTTTTTTTTTTAAACAGCTATAGTGTTTCTTTTGTTGTGCCTAAATGCTAAACCCACAGTACAGAATCCTAGAATCTACAGTGTAAATGTCAATTCCTGTACTAACTAGCATGGCTGTAAGTTCTTTTCATGAATTTCACTGGTAAGATGAATATTTGGCAGGTGAGAAGAAAACATGGAATATTTAGGCCACTTTTAGAAATATTTGGGAGAAAATAAACAAAGTTGGTTAATGATACTGAAGTGCTGTTTTTGTTTGATGAAGCAACCCTTTTTGCAGGCCTGTAGTTTTCTCCAGTAGATGAGTTCGACTGCCCTCTGTTGGTACAGTACTGGATGTCAAACTGCAGATCTTTTCTATCAAGTTATGTACATGAGTAATTCCCAACATTATGTTCCTAACCTACAGTCTATGTTTATAACCAGAGGTACTTTAACAGCTATAATAATAAACCTAACTCATTAAAAAAAATAGAATTGTAATTGGATTAGAAAAATAATTTCCATTTAAGTTAAGGAGGAAAATAAAGCCAAATAGTATTACACGTTGGAGTAATCGTAAGTACATTTACAATACACCTATCAACCTTAGTCAGTTGAACTATAGACTATAAAATAGCTTGTAACACATTAACACCAACTGCAATTGATAGTGCATGAAAAATAGTCAGAAGTTAAAATGGTTAGCAAAAGTAAAATGGTTGAAAACAGTTTATTATGGATAAATGTTGTTAGATAAAAAAAGAGAGATATATATATATATATATATATAGATGGAGAGAGAGAGATATATATATATATATATATATATATATAGAGATAGAGTATATATATATATATATGAGATAGATAGATATAGAGATAGATATATACATATATATATATAGATATATATATAGATACAGTGGTGTGAAAAAGTGTTTGCCCCCTTCCTCATTTCCTGTTCCTTTGCATGTTTGTCACACTTAAGTGTTTCTGAACATCAAACCAATTTAAACAAATAGTCAAGGACAACACAAGTAAACACAAAATGCAATTTGTAAATGAAGGTGTTAATTATTAAAGGTGAAAAAAATCCAAACCATCATGGCCCTGTGTGAAAAAAGTGATTGCCCCCCTAAACCTAATAACTGGTTGGGCCACCCTTAGCAGCAACAACTGCAACCAAGCGCTTTGCGATAACGTGCAATGAGGCTTTTACAGCGCCCTGGAGGAATTTTGGCCCACTCATCTTTGCAGAATTGTCCTAATTCAGTTACATTAGAGGGTTTTCGAGCATGAACGGCCTTTTTAAGGTCATACCACAACATCTCAATAGGATTCAGGTCAGGACTTTGGCTAGGCCACTCCAAAGTCTTCATTTAGTTTTTTCTTCAGCCATTCGGTGGTGGACTTGCTGGTGTGTTTAGGATCATTGTCCTGCTGCAGAACCCAAGTTCGTTTCAGCTTGAGTACACGAACAGATGGTCGGACATTCTCCTTCAGGATCTCTTGCAGACAGCAGAATTCATAGTTCCTTTTATCACGGCAAGTCTTCCAGGTCCTGAAGCAGCAAAACAGCCCCCAGACCATCACACTACCACCACCATATTTTACAGTTGGTATAATGTTCTTTTTATGAAATGCAGTGTTCCTTCTACGCCAGATATACTTGGACACACACCTTCCAAAGAGTTCCACTTTTGTCTCATCGGTCCACAGAATGTTGTCCCAAAAGTCTTGGGGATCATCAAGATGTGTTCTGGAGAAATTGAGACAAGCTTTGATGTTCTTTTGCTCAGCAGTGGTTTTCTCCTTGGAACTCTGCCATGCAGGCCATTTTTTGCCCAGTCTTTTCCTGATGGTGGAGGCATGAACGCTGACCTTAACTGAGGCAAGTGAGGCCTGCAGTTCTTTGGACGTTGTTGTGGGGTCTTTTGTGACCTCTTGATGAGTCGTCGCTGCGCTCTTGGGGTAATTTTGGGCGGCCGGCCACTCCTGGGAAGGTTCACCACTGTTCCATGTCTTCGCCATTTGTGGATAATGGCTCTCACTGTGGTTCGCTGGATTCCCAAAGCTTTGGAAATGGCTTTATAACCCTTTCCAGACTGATAGATCTCAATTACTTTCTTTCTCAATTGTTCCTGAATTTCTTTGGGTCTCGGCATGATGTGTAGCTTTTTAAGGATCTTCTGGTGGACCTTACTGTGTCAAGCAGCTCCTATTTAAGTGATGCCTTGATTGTGAACAGGTGTGGCAATAATCAGGCCTGGGTGTGGCTAGAGAAATTGAACTCAGGTGTGGACAACCACAGTTATAGTATGTTTTAACAAGGGGGGGGGGCAATCACTTTTTTCACACAGGGCCATGATGGTTTGGATTTTTTTTTCTCCTTTAATAATAAACACCTTCATTTACAAATTGCATTTGTGTTTACTTGTGTTGTCCTTGACTTTTGTTTAAATTGGTTTGATGTTCGAAACACTTAAGTGTGACAAACATGCAAAGGAACAGGAAATGAGGAAGGGGGCAAACACTTTTTTCACACCACTGTATATATATATATAGATATATATATATATATATACAGATATACATATATATATATACTGCCACATATATATATATATATATAGATATATATATATATATATATATATATATATATATATATATATAGTATATATATATATATATATATATATATACACATACTGTCATATATATATATATATATATATATATATATATATATCTACATACTGTCATATATATATGACAGTTGAAATAATTAGCAACAGTAAAAGTAATGGACACACAGTTGAAATAGTTACCTATATCTATCGCTCGCTCGCTCTCTCCCTCTATATATATATATACATACATACACTTGAAAAAGCTCAGTATGGATTAAAGTAAAGGATAAACTGTTGTATGTTGGTTATATGAAAACATAACTTTATAATTATATTTGCAAATGTTGGGAACCAGTGCTGTAAACAATGAACCTGGTTACAACTTCGAGATCTACAATGTTTCACTTTCTACAGATTGAAAACACACTACTCCGTTCAAAGTAGGAAAAAGCAGGCCTTTATTGTCCTAAATGTCACTCGGACACCAACCCAAAGCTGCGTACAGGAAACAGAAAAGAGAAACCTGACTAAGGCACATATGGATTGAAACTCTCAAAACAATGCCTAAATGAAAAGAACAGATATGTACAAATATACCTTAGTCTGTCCAGTGTTAGACATGGTGCGTTTGATGACAGGGTTTCTGTTGTATCTACGTGTAATACTGTCTGCTGTGCACATTCACACAAGACAGGGAATACGTGTGACAGTGCAGTAAAATGAATGCTATGGTAGCGGAAATTTCTTGCAACATGACGTGTTTTCACAGAATAGAAAGTAATGTGACAAAAGGATATACAGTACGTTTGAAAGAACTATTTAATAACATGTCTCAAGTGTGATAGTCCTTTTTATTTTTGACTACTGCAGGTACAACCATCAAGATTTTATTACGCGTTTTTTTTCTCTCAGCCAAACAGTGGGAATGTCGAGAAACGAAAAACAAGATTGCAGGGGAAAGGACACTGGTATGACTGGAAATTCAGGAAAAAAAACAAAAAAAACAATCAAGGTGACAGAATATAGAAGGAAAGATAAGAGTCGATCTTTGTTCTACTCAAAAAAGGTAAAGTAAAAACACAGAACATCTCATCAGCCCACAAGAAATGAATGAGCATGTGTGACAAAACTAGTTTCAGGGTGCTAATATTTCCTGGTACATTTCCAGAACAACAACGAGTGGACAGTGTTTGTTACAAGATCCTGGAAGTACCATCCTGTACATGTTTAAGCCACTGAGTCTTTCAGTGCCAGTTCAGGTTCTCATAACAATACTGTCCAGAGCTCACTTTTTTTTTTTCCAAGTCTATTTGTTTGTTAAGCCTTCTTTAAGAACCTCATCGACAAAAGTCATACTGGAGGTGAACAAGCTCTCCGTCTGTACCAGCCGATTAACACAAGTTCCTGGTTGGTTCTACTGTATCTCCAGCTGCGGCTCTGCGCAGAGTCAGTTTAAGGGACTGTTGTTTCACTCTCATCTCATCCACCCACCGTGATTCATGGGCATGCCGGGCGGAGGGGGCAGGGGCACCTGTGACTGTCCCGGGGGCACGGGGGGCGGAGGATACCCAGCAGGCAGACCTATAACTGGAGGGGGTACGTGGCCCGGCGGCATGCGAGGCGGAGGGTAGTTGTTGTAGCCCGGCGGTGGATACGTTGGTGCCAAGTTGGGGGGCGGGTAGCTGGAAGGAGGAGGGCCCGGAGGCGGTGCCGCAGGCGGCGGGTAGACGTGGTACGGCGGTATTGGGGGTGCGTAGCTGGGCGGCATCGGGGCGTAGGAGGGACCCTCCGTCTTCATCATCGACTGCAGGCTCTGGTAGCCTTCTCCGGACATGTAGGAGCTGGTGGTGGACATGATGTAGTTGGAGGGCGGGGGCGGAGGAGGGCGATGGGGCAGGGGCGGAGGCTGATGGGGAGGTGGAGCGTGCGGCGGAGGAGGAGCCGTTTCCGGTAATGGTTCGGCTTCCGTGGGAGGGGCCGGAGCTGGGGCTTTCCGCTCTAGTGAGCGACAGGAAATGACAAAGAGAAAACAAACTCGTTAAAAAGCATTTGGCATCTTTCCTGTAAAAGAAAAAAAACAATCCCCCCCCCCCCCCCCCGTGACATCTAATAACCTCTCCATTCCCCGACTGTGAGCACACAGCCAGACCAAGACTGCCAGGCTTCAGCCACATAGGAGGTCTCGTTATCAGGCTCAGGCACTAATCAGATTGGTCTGGGAGAGGTTAGGAGTATGCGTGTGTCGGGAAACAATGTCCAGACGAGTTGCTAGTTATGTAAGCAGACTGAGAGGACTAAAGACTTTGCGTTGCTTTCTAAGCTCGAGTCTCAGGCAGGGGGTCCTGGCTGCTCATTATGGGCCTATCTGATGGCACACGCAAACAGACGTACCTATTCTCTAACACTAACTCCTCACAAGTTAAAAGGTGCACTAAGCGATGTCACGTGTTTTTTAGGCTACAACATTTTTTTGTCACATACAGCAAACATCTCCTCACTAAGCTGCCTTTCCCCTGAACACACTGTTAAAAAAAAAAAAGGTCAGCCGAGGCTCCACACACGCCAACAAAAACAAACTGCGCCAACCTGCACCCGCGAAACATAAACAGTGTTCCAGCCAATAACCGACCAGAAGGATTTGGGGGTGGGGGTTGGGAGGGTTAGTGCGCGGAAGGGAGGGGACGGGATGAGGAGGGAGGGAGGGAGGGGCGAGCTAGCCTCAGTTTTGTTTGACAATGCTTCGAACGTCAACGAGAAGCGACGTCAGCCAACATCGCTTAGAGCACCTTTAAAGAAGACGGTAGAAGGTAAACGGTCACTCTTACCTGGGGGAGGCTGCGATGTAGGCAGAGGGGGCATGGGGCTCTCCAGTCTAGGAATCTTTGATCCAACTTGTTCTGGGAATTAAAACGGACCAGTCAACAACGATGCAAAAGCTTAATTCAGTGAATGCATTAGTGAACTTCACTTTAGGCTTGAATATTCATAAAATCCTAAAACCTGCCAGGAAAATACTAATCCCAGCTACTTAAAATCTACTATATATATATATATATATTTTTTTTATTTATTTATTCTTGCCAAGACTTTTAATCTAAATTGGTGTCATGGTAATTAGCAAACGTTTCCTGGAGGTATTGTAGTGTATTAACAGAAATGTACGAGGTATTTTAATGAGCAGAGTTTTGTCTGCATGAGGTTTGACCAAAGTCTTACCTGGAGCCTTCGGTTCATCTTTTGGAGATGTCTGAAGAAAGAAAATGTACATACAAAACATGAATGCTCAGTGTTGATCTATGAATCAAGGTAAAGACATACGCAAGTTGTGTTGGACATTTTACAATGCAACTCAAGCATATACTCACATGTGAGCGTTTGAGCTGGCGTGCAGGGCTGCTTCCCTGAGGGGAAGTCTTCTTCGGTGGCGGGGGAGGAGGGTTGGGGGCTGGTGGCAGTCCCACTGGGACTGGAGGAACGGGGACCTGCGGAGCAGCTGCCCTCTCCTTCTCCTGTATCTGCTGAGGGATGGGCTTGTTCCCCTGGGAGTACAGATCCAGGATCTGGTGGCAAATGTCTGGAAGACAAAGACATGTTTTTGTTCAGACTAGTCTGAAAGGAGATGAAATAGGGCTGCTTGATTATGGAGGAAAAAAAAAAAATATATATATCATAAATCACGTTTATTATGGTCTGGACAATTATTACAACATGATTACTCATTGACTTTTGGAAAGGTGTTGCGTTTATTGAACTTCAAAAAAACTAGAAAAAGCTAAACCCATCACAGTGAAAACACCTAGAGCTGTGACATTTCCCTTAATACTTTTCCCATTTGAACCTTCTTTGTTGTTGTTGTTGTTGTTGAAAAAGTAAGAGTTTACTTGCAGACGTAATGCGATAATCGTTTTTCACAATTATTCTGTTTGGTGATCATAAGGAGCTGAAATCGTAAATCTCCATTAACATTTTGATTGATTGCACAGCCCTAAGATTAAACTAATTGCCCTAGGAGAGCCAGGAGGTGTCGAGGCTTAATGTACCTTCCAGCAGCTCAACCGGGACGTCCTGGACAAACTGCTCCCACCAGCGGCGGGACGACTGCTTGGCGGTCCACTCCTGGATGTCAAACTTGCAGAGGCGGCCGGCCAGGTACATGACGGCTACCGCAATAATCTCTGGTTCCCACTGCAGAGACAGCATGGTGCACAGGCTGCCCCGGGACACAGGCGACACGGTTACACAGAAGAACAAAAGGGTACAAACAAGTACAAAGCAACAAAAGGCCGTGGCTGGATTTGAGTCGGGGACGGTGCGGTTATGTGGTGTGTGTCTTAAACCACTAGGCCACTATGACGCACCCATATAATTCATTCTTTATAAAAAAATTAAAAAAAACACTTCAGACTATAAAGCCTGTTTTTTGTGACATTTCTATTCAATGATGCACATCTTTACCAGCCAGCAGGTTAGGTGAGTGAGAGACAGTATTAACTACACAGCGTGTCCTATGCACGACACCTTGCACTACAGAGGAAGTCATCTGTGATATAAAGATAGTTTACATGCCACCTGCTCACCTGTCATTGACAAAGGTCCACGCCATCTGTAGCACCTTGCACACTTTATTCTTTTCCCCTTTAAAAAAAAAGAGGGGAAAAAAAAAAAAAAGATCCATAAGCTTTCCAAATGTCTATCTATAGCCATAAAGTGTCACCCTCTGTGGATCACACTTATCCCGTCTCACCTTTGAGTTGCTTGACGTAGCGCAGCAGGAACATGTAAGGGTGCTCCACCTGCAGGTCAAACTTGATGGTCTGGAGTAAAATTCTCTCCAACACCATCACCTCTTCCTGTCAAATGAAACGCATGCACGTTAACTATTAACCTAGAAAAAATGGTTTTCCACTTTTTACACACATGGAGCATTCACTGTACATCACATCTACCATACTTAAGGCCCGGACACACAGAGCCGATAATCGGCCGTTGGACAGTCTGGCGAGGTCAGTGACTCGAGTCTGTTCCGTGCCGTTGTCCGTCCCAAGGGGCCGATTTGACACGTATAATCGGCGGGGCGGGCACTGCCGGCAGTCGGACTCAAACGAGCCATCTGATTGGTAGAGTGGTAACCCGGAAATGGGGAGCGGAATGAGCGTGACTTAGAGTCTCTCAAAATCTGACGAAAATCTTTTAAACTGACCTTTGTCGATCTGAAATGAAGACAGATTCAGCAACTGCGTGGCCTATTACTCGTTTAAAATGTTTTCAGAAACACGTTTCGGTGAACTATTTCAGTACAATATGAGACTGTATTCTGAACAAGCCGCCATGACAGTCTGGCTTTGAATTTCTGGAGAAACAAGACCCACGTGACGCGTTCGTCCAATCAGCTGCCGGTTTTTATTTTTGGCCGACAATACAGATTAGCGCCGCCTGCTGTTATGGAGACGTATTACGTCTCGTCTCTTTGGTGTGTTCCGAGGCACTTTTTTTGACCAATTTGGAGAGACTATCAGCCCAACTGCCTTTTCTGCCGACGTTCTGAGGCTCTGTACTCTGGCCTTGTTTGGATCAAACTATGTACAAACTGTGTAATGTCTCAAAACCACAGAGGAGAAGAAAAGAAAAAAAAAAAAAAAACTCCCACCTTCGGATCATCTCCAAACTGGGCAAACTGCACATCATTCAGTAAGCTGCGGGCTGTTTTGATGATGTCTTTACACTTCTTTGGGGTTTCCTCCACTTTGCCCGCCAGGAAAAGACAGCAAGCACCCGTCACCTGTTAAGATGCAAACAAACATTAGTCCCACACATTTAGTCCACTTAAAGGGAGAAGAAACACCAAGGGTAACCGTTCACTGAACTTACATATCTGGGGAACTGCTTAAAGGAGTGAAACATGTAGAAGCGGTGGAAGTATATGATGCCAGTTGCCAGTGTGTCATAGTGTCTGATAACAGTCAAGGATGTTACAGAAACCATTGACAGTTACTTGCAAGTCAAGTTCATGAGCAGCTATGTAAAATCAACCCTGACAAAAGAGGGTTTCCCTTTGACTGTGCCGTTATAATCTTAATGTACAATAACTCACTGTTGCTTCCTGTTCACCAGCATGTCTTTACAACAAAATGTTAATGCAACGCCTGTAAAAGTGAGGAGGAAAAAGCCACAGCTTAGCAGGACTTTTTTTCAAAAGGTTTACTGTATTTCATTAGGGACTAACTGAAACAAGGGTCAAAGACCTTTTTCACGGCAGACACGTTGACATGTCATAGTAGGAAAAGCACAGGTGTATAAAAAAAACCATTAATGATGGCTGCATTCTACAGGAGAGGCCCTGGTATTGTGCATGCTGACTCACTGAAATAGCTTACTGGGACACTTGATGGAATTGAGCCATTGTTAAGGTTATCAACTTCAGCTGTGCTTTTCCTACTATGACAAGTCAAAAATGTCTGCTGTGAAATAGGTCCATTGGGTTATCGTTTAAGATAGATATTCATTCGTTTTTTTCAGTGTTCAAATTAATCAATCAAGGATACAGGCCAAGTCTGGTCCCCACGTCAAAAATGAAGCGGGCTCCTTCTCTTCGATACCGGGCCTCTGTGCCAGGGTCCAGGCCTTCAGACTGAGAGGGGGTGTGGGCTAAATCCTTCTTGTCCCAGTACCAGCATGGCTTGATGTGGTCCAGGATTAGTTGGCCTGAAAAGTTCTCCTTGAATTCCTTCATTGGCTGAGGAGAAGCAACGGTGGATGGACCGGCTGTACTGGACTGCATAAAACAAGATGACAGTTATTAACATCATTTAAAAACCATTTGTACTAAAAGACAAGACTAGCAACTTCCCCTGAATACTAGCAGGGCAGGTGTATTTTGCAGACTGTCAGGCAAGAACACCACGCCATGTTCTGTAGCTCTCTCTTTCAGAATGTATTGTCAAAAAACGGGGGATAGTTTAGTTTTTTGGCAACCTGTGAACATCCTGAAACTTGAGCTATAAAACTGATAAAGATTTAAAAATCTGTACTTTTAATTAACAGCGACTGTAAACGGTGAATGTAAGTTAATTATTGAGATGTTAACGTTACTAAGCTAGCTGCAAACAGTTTGAAAGTCCTTAAGTTAGAAAAGCAGAAAGAGGAGACGGATTCTACGGGAAACGTAACGATAATGTTTGGCACATGGATGTATTAAGAGTAGGGGTTTGGCATGGCACCATCCCATTCATTCATAAACTAAGGCTATCGATAACCATACATAAAACATTAAGTATGTGACATAACTAGCTAACACATTAATATGCATTTCAAAAACAACGAAGAAGAATTTCCCCGTATTAGCATAACGAAGCTGCATGCTAGCATTCAATAATATCGAGCTAACGACAACTAAAAGTTGGCTTAGCTAGCTAACGTTACCAATAAACACCAAGGCGTGGGCTTAAATCGATTGTGTATAGTTAGCTAGGCCAAAAGGTACGTCGGTAAGGTCAGTTAAATACACCGACACGCTAACCTGAACTCAACTTCGAAATAAAGGCAGTTGACAGCTAGCGTTAGGCCGACCAAGTCATACTCTTCGCTAGCAGCCTCGGCTAGCAAAACTAGCTTTGCTCGAGGTCTGCACACCGCTAAGGCTAGGAGCACTGCGTCCAGTCAAAACTAGTTAGAATTCAGCTCGATTATCGTCCGTCTGTTTGTAATGAAACACGACTCTTACCTTTAACATGTAGCCGTCGGAGTAAATTACCCAAAACAGACAGATGTGTGAGTAATCCGCAGTTATTCACAAGAAGTTGGCTAACAAATGATCCACAACAGTCCCCATTGTAAAGGGCACCGCCATTATGGAGTACGTTAGCCACTGTTGGTAGACGTCATTACGCAGGACATCTGATACACATGCGCTGAGGTTAAATCAAGTGAGTGGTCCTCTACTACTACTACTACTACTACTACTACCACCACCGTCACCGTCTCTGGTTATTCTACATCCATGTTTACCTCTCCTCTGCTGAATTAATTTGTTCAACGCTTTAATTACTATTCCCGCTACTGGAAAACCCCAAACAAGATATGAAGAATGATAAAGTAGTATGATAAAAAAAAGTTACTCCCAATAATATCCACTAGAGGGAGACAATGAATTACTCTTGGACTTGGGCAGCCAGGACAGTTTTTTTTATGGCCTACCATGTCTATAAAAAGCATTTTTCTGAACAAGGCTTCAACGTGCTAATCACAAACATAAACAACATTTGCACAAATTCTATGAATAGTTTAAGATAATATGTTGAATGTTCAATTCATGCTGGATTTTGTCACATACCTGTTTAAAAAGACTATGTGGGTCTGTGTTCAGGCCTCAGGGCTGCATTGCACTCGAATAGTTTGAGCAGGTAGCCATAAAAATCATAGACATGTGCCCTTAAATATATAGAAACATAATTATTTCAGACATACAGCATAGTGGTGCAAAATGACTTGTGGCAGGATGGAAATAAGAGGGACTGGGATTAGAGATTAGTTTAGACCATCATTTGAGAAACCATGTAATGTAAGGTCTTTGTTAGAAGGGAAAAAAGTTTCTGGAGCTTTTGAATACTTATAAATATATCAATGGAAGCAATTTACCATTGTCTTTTGAGGGTTATAGACTATGTCTTTTTTTAATCTTTATAAATCAAATAAATATTTTTTGTTTAATATTATAAGATACACGTTTGTGCCATTACAAAATTTTGATGCATTTGGCTGAGAGTTTAACATTAAAGGAATATCACAAAACATTGTTTTACGAGTTACTGTTGACATGTCACAGCCAATCTTGACCATGAATTAAACTTTGAGATGACTAAAACAGAAATAATGAAATGTCAAGTCAAAAATCATGGTTATCCCTAGTATGCATGTAGGCTGCAGCTACGAAATGCAGAAAGCCTGCTGGAGCAGCATTGTTTGCACAGCAAGGGAGCAATACAGTGCAATAATCTTATAAAAACATTTCATTTTTGCAATTTATGATATGATCCCTTCACTCGATAGGAACAAGACCTCGTCATCACTTTTGTTTGCCTCAAATGTTCCAGTGTAAGAGCAGACGACAACTAACATCTTGTGCCCTCTTCGTTCCCCTCCCAGCCTCACTCCTGAGGACAGCCAGCATTGAATCATTTACTTCGTCCCAATAAGAAAAAATGGAATCTGCATGCATTATATATTCACTCATGCTCGGACAAATCCTCTTAACTGTGGGAGAAATTGTCAGGCTGTGTCCTGTAGAAAAGTAAGAGCCTTGTAGTTGTATTGCCCATAGCAAGGGACCATCTCAATCTCTCACTCAAGTCCACCCACACACACACACACACACACACACACACACACACACACACACACACACACACACACACACACACACACACACACACACGCATCAACCACAATAAATCAGCTTATGAATAATATATACTTGTACTTTCTTTATTAATATTAAACATTGCATAATGAAGCACTGACTATAAGCAAATCCCAGAGCAATATTCATATTACCATGAGCTGTCCTGGAGTGGACCTCTCATTGTTTATGACAGTCCTGTTGTGGTTAAACACATCAAAATGCTACTTAACCTCAACACTTAACACTTTTTTTCATTCTTAAAAACACTATTATGTTCAGTGCAGTTTTTTCCCCTCATACATGATGGTCTATTTTAAGATATTAATGCAATTTTTGTATTCTTTAAAGAGTTAACGGATGGGAGAAGCATGGAAAATGGAAGATAAAAGGATGTGATGAAGGTTGTGACCCAGAATTATGACCAGTTAAGATGCATGTATTATTGCCCACTGATGTGCAAGAGCTCCCCTACTTGAACTTTGTCCCTGGGCTCATTTTTATGATTTAACATAAATTATACTTTAAGTACCTGGAATTCTCCTAAAGCCCGAATCATTTTGGGGAAAAAGGCCTCAAATGTCAACATGTCTCTTGTTACTTGGACAAAACTTTCATTTCAGCATATCCTCATCTCTTGTGTATGTCTTGCCCTGCGGTGTGTTCAGGTATCTCTGATTGAGCGATGGCACTTACCACACAAGATGCATGTCTCCTTAGAGGCAACACTTTGGACTTAAAACCTTTCCTGTGTCCACAAGCAAGGCGTGTTGTGGTACATTGGCCCATGTGTGCACCCCAGCTTAAACTGCATTTGCCCGGATCCAGCAGATACAAGCTATAATGGAGACATTGATGCATTATTGAGAAACCCATGGGTAAGGATCAAGAAACTGCTTGCAGCCAGCAGGGATAGCAAGAGAGTGTGTGAACTCAGGATAATGTTTTTCCTTCAGCATCCAATGTGTCCGCGACTGCTGTTGCTCTCTTGGCCCAATGCAAACGCGAAGACATTTCATGTCATATCCCACACAGCATTTACGTGCTCCAGTCAAAGCAACATGCTTGACAACATGCTGGGCCTATCTGTGAAAGATAGCTGTTGTGCTGTAGTGTTTCTATGTGGAGTCTGCTGAGGTTATGTCTACTTGAGCCAGAGCTGAGATGACATTTCATTTATATAAATAATTACTGTCCTGAAAGTCCCCTAGGCCTGCCCTGAAGCAATCAAACTTCTAATGCTCTTAAAATTGCCCACCATGTTTTATTAATGGCCGACTATGAAATGCATTGCTATAGCCGCACACGTCCCTGCTGATCCACGAGGACAGTGTTAACTTTAAATGGCCTTATTAGGCTTTATGCTTTTATCTAACAACGTATTTTAACCAAATTATAGCACAGAGCAGGTTTGGATTGTATAGTAAGGTAGGGGGAAAAAAGAAACTTGAATGTGTTCTTAGCTAAGCTGTAGCCTGTACAAAGCACTTATATGTGCGTACACTGATCTAAATGAATACAGTGAATTATGTGCGGAATGATTGGCCATTAGTGCCATTAATTGCCTCTGAGTGAACCTTATCTGCTCTGCAAGGACTCTCTTACATTGTGAACTGTAAAACGGCAAATTAAGGACGCTTCATTCTAAAAATAAGAATAAAGTATCCTAAAGCAGTGTTAATGTTTCACCCCCTAAACAGGTTCGTAATGTGCCCTGACTGTGCCAACAGAGGGTACTGTTGCCTCACAACATGTTTAAATTATCCCAACAACAAAGATGCAGCCTGCTGTTTTTCCCCCACTCTCTGATCCAATGTGAGGAAATAGGTGTTATATGTATATTGATCATGTGCAGCAGTGTGATGCGATCATTTACACAGCATGGAACGCCACAATGACCTAAAAATATTCATTATCTTAAAGGTGACCTTTTGAACCCAGATTGACCGACATGGTTTATTTAATCTGATCTATTAGGTGTGGGTTGTCCTGATATTCCAGCTATGGTAAAACAGTTTCCTTCTGGTATTTCAGATGGCATTATATAAGAGGAAAAAGAGTTTTAACAATGAATGAACTGATGAAAACATACAGGGAAAAGGCACAAAGAGAAGGGAGACATGATAAGACTCTTCATCGTGGTCTTTTGGATGCAACGACCATTAGAGCCGATACGGTATGGAGACGTTTGGAAGAGGGAAGTGTGACAGCGCCTTTGAAATGAGTAACGACTGATGAGTGATACTTTGTTTTTGTATGGAGCCCATAGCGCTGAGCTCCGGGGAGCCATCGCTAGTTGCCCTCAGTGTCCGCGTGTTGTGTTGTCCGCCGCCTTTACGCGCCAGGTGTGGTGTCTGAAACGTCACGGAGGCACATGAACTTGAACCCCCCCCCCCCACACACACACACACACACACACACACTCAAAACACAGGCTGCGTATAGTCTGCACACACACACATGCTTCCATCGTGTGAGTCAACAAGAAGTAGCCTCGACACTGTAGGGAACTAGGAAACATTGGACCTCTGCTTGTTGGACGAGGAGGAGGTGTCTTGTCTGCCCGCCTTCTCTCTCTCTCTCTCTCTCTCTCTCTCTCTCTCTCTCTCTCTCTCTCTCTCTCTCTCTCAATCAACGAGGCTTCTGCCACCAGAGCCAAGAGTTGCCGTTCCGCGCACCGATGCCAAAACGCGCAGGAGGAGTCAGTGCCAAAGGGTCATTTTAGCGCACCACTGCTGAAATGGAAGGACTGTAGGGAATCCTAGAATAAACAGCAGCCATTTGACCCCCCCCCCCCCCTCCACCCCCAGATGATATAATCATATCATTAAAACTAAGAAAAGGGAAAAGGAGCCAAATAAGAGCCATCACCAGCGGAGTGCTCTGTACTTCATCTGACTGTCACCACGGTGTCTGCAGAGGTGGGCAGTCCAGGATTTTTGTTTTTGTTTTATCTGCAGAAGGTCATTGCCAGACATACCTGCCTTCATATCATCATCAGAATCGACCGCCTGTAGCCAACTGCTTCCTAAAAACTACACTTTGGCTTCCTCAATCCAGGTGTTGCTTCTTCCGAAGACGCTGCGGGACATTTTGGACAAACTGGTCTTCCATCCTTATTGCGCTCCTGTCCGACTCCTCGCCTCCCGAGTCCGAGCGCGCATCAAAGTTGCAGCCGAAAACTGTGAATAGTAGCCCACAGGGATTAGGAGAGGGAAAGGTTGGTTACCTGCGAGCCAGAGAGGACCGACACCACGGTCCAAGCCGACTCCAAGTGCCGTTCACCGGGCGATGCCAGAGTAAATGCCGGGGCAATGTCCCGCCGCAAGCAGGTGAACCCGCAGCACTTATCGTTGACGCACAGGGAGACAGTTCGGGGTGAGTTTCATTCCTGAGACAAGACTTCTCATACATGATGAAGTATACTGGTTTAAATGATTTATAGTTTGTCATTATTATTAATTGCTGTTTTTAGGGCAAAATACAAGTATTTATTTGGATATAAATCCATACATTGTTTAGTCTTTGAAAACGCGCCGAACAAAGCAGCTAATTACAGACAATAACTGTGACATGTGGAAATACATTTACCACTCGAGAGAACACTGTACTATGCAGTTTGTTTTTACTTACTTATTAGGCTGAATTTAAGTAATTGTTTAGGTTGATAATAGTTGTTTTACACCTTTTAAAATGTATCAACACAATTCAGTGATATTTCAAATGCGCCTTTCGCAGCTGTATATGACTTTACTAGAGATGATCTTATGACATCTACATTGGGACTGTCTGGCTAAGTGTCTGTGTGTGTGTGTGTGTGTGTGTGTGTGTGTGTGTGTGTGTGAGAGAGAGAGAGAGAGTGTGAGTGTGTGTGTGTGTGTTTGCATGTGCACACACGTGCGAGCTGTAATGCAACATTTCATCACAACACAATTTGGATTTTTTTTCACATCATATTGCAACATGTGGCAGTTTGTGTATTTACGTGTACTTTGTTAAACATTTAACTTATTTCGAATTCATGTTAAGTTCAAGTTATTTCATATGCATTTAATACAGTTATTTGTTTGTGACATATCTATAGGTAGGTAACTTGTATCTTAATTTAAATGTATTTTTTATTTTATTTTAAAAAAACAACAACTTTCTCTTCCTCTCTCACTCCATCACACACACACGTTCTTAACATTATTTTTTCTTGACACACAAAGGCCTTTCTACACATTAAGGTAACCTTTTGAAGAACATCACCAACAATTGTGAAATTGTGGAGATGAATAAAATCCGCTTGCAATCACACCTAAAAAAGAAAACCCCACACACAAGGCAACGACAATCTGAACTTGTATTAATGCGATATTTCAAAACGGGGGTCATCTTTTCATTTGAAGCTTTTCAGAGCTGCGACCAAAAACTGTGATTAAATTGCGCAGATTAAATCTGAGGCAAGGATTTTATTTTTTTTTGTATTTTTTTGTGGGCATATGATTAAAAAGTCGCATAATCCAATTTCAAATCAATTATACCAATCTAACCTTCATCTCCCAGCGCTCTGCTTTGCCTAAATTCATTCATAGAGGCCTAATCTGGGTAATTCATTGCAGAAGTTCATGATGTAATCTTTGGCCAATCTGTTTTGTGTTGAAAAGGGTTAGACGCATTCCGTCCCACCCGACACATTTAGCATTTAGACTAATCATTTACCCCATTCACTTCGTCTCTCTCTCTCTCCCTCTCTCTCTCTCCCTCTCTCATGTCACTGACTCTCCTATTATATTACGGTAATTTTAAAAACGTATAGAGCAATCTGAAATCTAAATGTCTGCTATAACCAGTGTTTTTTGTTTCCTAATTAAAGGAGTACGGTGCATCCTCAGCAGATTTTTAGGCAGATGACAAATATTGATCCAGCTTGGATATTGATCTGACAGTTTATTCTCTCCGCTGTCACAGTCACTGCCTGTCAGTTCATTAAGGTGGAGACCGAGTTGATTCCCCCACACGTTACATTCACGACTGTTGCACAATTTCTAACGTAACCACTGTGCAGTTTCACCTCAGGCATGTGTGTGTCTGATCAACATTTACCTGCATGAATAATGACAAGTGATTGCAACGCTTTGCATATTTCCATTTTGTCTTTAGGGAACTGGTGCAAATTTGGACTAATCAGTTAAATATTTGACTTCTGTGCTTCCAGTCATGGGTCACTTTGTTTGAAATCTATTTTTTTTGTGTGTGTGTGTGTGTGTGTGTGTGTGTGTGTGTGTGCAAATTAGTTCACCTGCTGTGCACTCAGCAAATTCTTCAAACTGAACCTATTCTGCTGAATGTAGATACTTGCATAATTACACTGATAATGAGTTGTCACAGATTAGCCTTAAATGTCTTAATTTCCTTGTCCGAGCTGAAGCTGCGTTCACATGTCTCCAGGGTGCATCTGTTCTTGCCTGGAGCTTCTTTTTTTTTCCTTTTTCTTTTTTGGAAGTCCTTTTTAATCACCGCTGATTACGATGATGCAGAGACATTCAAGTATCAAACAACAACTTAAGTTGAGCTATTTGCAAATGCTGACAAATGTTTGATGTTCAGCGGAGGTCAATGAGAGCGAGTGCAGTGTAGGATGCTGAGACGCTGGGCCACCTGGGCCTGAATCTGGTCCTACCTGTTTTCTTACATGGTAGCCTACACACTGTCTCCTGCTCGCTGAACTATGGCTGCAATGATCTGAGAGGCCCAAGTGCAAGATTAAGGAAGGCCCTGCAGGTATTTTTTGTTTGTTTCCCTTTTTGATGCTATCATGCAGATCAAAAGCCCAAACTGGACTTTGAACAAAAAAGACATTTCCTCATTATTTATATGCAGTTTTTTCTCTCTCTACGAGAACAATGTGCATCTGTGCTAATGTGTGCACAGATGCACGTGTGTTTGCATAAAAAGCCTAAGCCATGTTTACCATTGGTACATGTCTTAATAATGACACCACATCTGTAGCTGTGATGGACGGAATGGCTTTTAATGCACCTATCATTAAATGGCTGGAGGCTGGGTGTTGCTGTGGGCTGTTCCCATAAGCTGGGTGGGTCTGGAATCACACCTTAGGTCTGAGGAGCGCTGGGGGGAAATCAAACTATAATTTGATTAAGTCTAATCTATTGAGAGCTTCGATTATGAACAGCGTTATTGTCAGACAAATAATTATTGCTTATATGCTTAATATTTTGAACATAACCTGGCCAATAGGTTGGTCCAGTGGTTGTACAATATTTCAGCGTCAGCTGTCAAGACCAATCCCAAGGTGTCTTCTCACAAAAGTAATAATACATTGTTTCTGCAGCGTGCTAAGCATACATCAACCACATGTCAGATCAGACGTTATTAAGTGAAACTAAACACAGCCTCGTGCCCTGCAGCCAGGAGCATGTAGGTCATAATCTACGTGGAAGTACAGAGAACCTGAATATCAGCATATTTCTGGACAGGCTTAGTGGAAGACTAAGTTCTGGAGATCTACTTGCCAGGCCAGATGTTATAAGGGACGTACAAGAAGTGACTGTTACTGCAATGAATACATACAATGTACTAGAATGTGCCAGGCACACACACACATAGACACATATACAAATGTGTATATATCCAAATTAGAGCTGCACAATTAATTGCAATTTCATCCAAATCGCAATATGGACTAGTGCAATATCCAAATCGCACAGGGGCGCAATATTTGTTAAAGGCAAAACATGTGTCAAACCATTCTTAATTAAGTATGCATAGACGTCCCGGCCTAGAAATTGTATCCTACAAGCTAAAGAAAAACATCGTCTTTTGGTACAGATCCTCGCAAAAATCACCCAAATGATCATTCCCTCCAATATCGTGCATCATATCGCAATCGCAATATCAGTCAAAATAATCGCAATTAGATATTTTCCTCATATCGTGCAGCCCTACTCAAAATGCAATACAAACTGCATGAATTTCTACACACTAACAACTATGTTGTCTTAGTTAAGTTTGACCTTCAGTTTACAGCTCATCCTTTGTTTTATTAAGGCAAACATCCCCTCTAGGCTTTTTTCTAGGCTCCTTTAGTCAATGATTCAGCTTGGAGTCACATCCATGACAAAGACACCTATGATAGGGATATCCTTCTGAATTACTCATGCATTAAAACATGGAACGACACGGTGTTTAGTATCACAGGCCCTTCCCTGTTCAGAGACTGGTATTTTCTTTCCTTATATCAGAATTATTACAGAGAATTGGTTTCTGGATCCAGCCATGGCAACGCCTCGTGATAACTGTTTACTCTCAGAATTGGCATGCTACTTGTGAAACAGTTAATGTTTTCGTCTTTATTCGCACCATATGGCTGTCAAACGCTGGGGGGAGAAACCCACCGTAAGCACTGCAACACCACAGTAAATATTCACACACACTGTGGTAACCGGATGATAATCTCACAGGAGATGATTGGTGAACGACGTATGATTTACTGTGAGGCCATTGCAGCTTGTTCTCAGATTTTCTTTCTATATTTCAGTACCATTGGACACATTTAATCAATGTTGCAATGCCATACAGCTTCTTCTTTTAAAAAATAAATTATATATATATATATATTTTTTTTATATATTATATATATATATTGTTAGTATATCTCTTTACATTTGTTTGGCAAATTTGATTTATATCCCCGAATGTCATGCCTCATAGCTTGCAAGTCATTTATAGCGATTTAGTGACACAGGCACAGTCAGCTGCAGAGCCGTATTTTGCTCACTTTCAGACTAATAATCTAAGATTTATGATAACAAATGAGACTGGTACAGATTAAATGGTGATAAGATAATGAAACACACAGGCCTGGCCTTACACAACACAAACTGTTGCAGCACTCCTTGGCAATCGTAGCCGAGAAAAAGGGATAGGCTAAGCGAGGCCGCTTGTTGTCTTAATTTTTGATTGCAACCATCTGCAACGTTGCTGGTGTCATTTATTTTTGATGACAGCGTGAATCTTACCCCACTTTCTTTATGGGGTTTACACACGTGTGTGTGTGTGTCTGTGTGTGTGTGTGTGTGTGTGTGTGTGAGCGTGTGCGTGTGTTTTTAGCTCAGTAAATGGAAGGGTGAAAACAAAGAAAGGGAGACAGGTCTGAACCCATACAGTATGGCCGACTGTCATATGAGTGCCCCTGGCCTTTACCAGCACAACACAGTGTGCAGCTGGTATTAAAATGTTGTGTAAGGTCAGGACTCGAGCCTTAATGGAAAATAGTTTTCTGTTCAACACCGCATAGAAGAATCTCATCAAATTCACTTCGTTAAATAAAAGCAAATGTTTCACATCTACATTACTTTTCCTCTGTTTTTATATTCGACTACGGGCAGAGTAGAACTTGTCAAACAATGTTGGAAATATTTAATTTGCCTTCGCCTTTACCTCAGGCAACAATGAAAGCAACAAAAAGACTCATCTCACATTTGTAAGAACACATAAGGACAGACACAATAATTAGGGATTAGTGGGATTTTTAAGGGGCATTAAAGTCAGAGGACATTAAAGGAACCCTCGTGTACATGCACCTCGGCATGTTTTACCTACCTAGCTGGTTTTACCTGGTCACCGCTGTGAAAAACACTCACAAGGGCGTCACATTTTCTGTATTATGTATCTATCATGACTGTAAAATTACAATGAAACTAACCCAACTGTATAGGCAAACATTTTAATATTTGCACTTGGAAAAAAGAAGAAGGTGCAAATGAATTCCTCGCCTCTGACAACATTGTAACTTCATTAAGTACTTTTTGGCCGGGGCGTTTGAATATATTTCTCGACCTTTCACACAACTGGAAATACTGGTGAAAGAGGCCCATTGTCTTCAGCTGTGTCTCCCATCTGGTACACATTGTGCAGCAGCAGCAGCAGCAGCAGCAGCAGCAGCAGTGGTAGTGACTGACTGACTCTCTCCTCATCAAACTGATAGGGGGTGCTCTAAGGCTGCCTGACTTAACTCACACTTGATAAGGCAGTAGTAGCAGGACTGTCATTTGGTGAATATAGCTGTGTGTGTGTGTGTGTGTGTGTGTGTGTGTGTGAAAGACAGAGAGAGAGAGACCAAGAGAGAGAAATAAAGTATGTGTGGTATCATGTTAGACAGCTGGGTTTCACTGCTATCATCACGCCTTCTCAACGATGACATGTTTGACAGTGCGTCTGCTATGCTCCCTTACCTATCAAGCATGTTCCTCTCACATAGGAGTTTATACAGAGAGAATTAGACACCGTCTGTCAAGATGATAGGCTACATTAGTGTATTTCCATCTCGGTGTGTTTGTGTCCACAGTAGATCCCCCCCCCCCTTCAAGCATTCCATGTTCAGTTCCTTCTTGCCCCTGGTTTCTTCTCACACAGGTGAGCCTCGGGATAGACGGGTGAGCAGGTTTCATCGAGGGGTGCGGTTTTCATAAGATGTCCGACTAATATTCCAGTGACATAGTGACATTGCCAACACCTACTAATTTACTGCCTTCTGCCCCCAGGCAATGTTACCCAACCACAGGTTAGAAAACAGGCCTCACTCTATTTGTCTCTCGTAGCGATAAAGTCAAGTTCAGTTGCTCAGTCGATTACCTGATTTTTAACACATGATGAGGATCTGGCTCTTATTCCACCTGTCTTGTGTTCAACGGAAATGAGAGCGCGCCATATTGTTAGCAGAGATCTCCCACGTAGTACTACTTACATGCATTACACATAATACACGCATGCATGCATGCTCACAGTTACTCGGCTTGTGTGAACACTCTGGAACATTGCTTCATGTGAATCATGGTCACAAGCTGTGAACTGTAGGTAAATATGTGTTTGAGTTCCTTCTTTGCCACCAAAGATTATGAGATGGAAATTATTTGGCAGGCATCCAGGAACCCATCTCCATTTAGAGAAAAGATATTTGGCATTGGATCATCACTCCAGGGCGAAGAGAGTGGACTGGAACGTGTGTGAGTGAGAGTGCGTGCGTGTGTGAGTGAGTGAGAGTGCGTGCGTGCGTGCGTGCGTGCGTGCGTGTGTGTGTGTGTGTGTGTGTGTGTGTATGTGTGTGAGTGAGTGAGTGCGTGTGTACGTGTGTTTGTGGCTGGGTGGTTAGGAGGTGCTTCATAGTTGCAAATAAATATCTGGAATATTCAAAAGTGTGTAATAATCAGCCGGAAATCTGCCAGGGTTTGACAGTTATGACTGGGAGTTTAGAGGAGCATCGCCGCCCTGGCAGTTTGAGATGGGTGATAAGAGAGTTTAGGATCTTTGCTCTGATAACTACACACCGAGACACAGGCACACACAAACCAGCACACCCTCTTTGTCTAATCTTTGCAATTATTAGGGTGTCATGTTTGGAGAAAGAGAGAGAACAGAGGCAAAGGGGAGGGGAAGAGGGGTGGGGAGATGCGGGTGCTAGAAGTGGAGGAGCAGCAGGAGACAGGCAGACGCTGCTATGCTCCTCTCCCAGGCATCAACACCTCTCCCTGGGTACCCGCTCACTTAGACGCCCCTAGAGTCTCTGGAGCTTCAGGTTTCCTCCGGGCTATTAAGTAGAGGACACATTTTCATACTGGTACATCAGGATAGTGTAAAAAGGGAGGTTGTCCATGAGGAATTTACGTTAAGCTGAGGGACTCAGTCTACGCCATAAGGGAGGTGGTAGGGGATGGGGTAAGAATGTGTAATGGTTATTAATGACCATGTCAGGTCTGTGAAGAATGAGATTTACTCTCTTAACAGGATCCCCGAGTTTGGCTTTATAGATTTTCTGTCTGTGGAGAATTCCGTGTTCCAACTCACCTGTGTGCTGCTCCATTCATGTTCACACACACACACACACACACACACACACACACACACGTTTTTTTTTCTTCCCGTTCTCGTTTTTCGTTTCTCTGTCTTATTCTGTGATAACATGAACACACACACACACGCGTGCGCGTACACACATGCTGGTGGATGTGGCCTCCACTACGCAGCCGTCTAGCTGTGACAGCTTGGCGTAGTGTAGCTAAGGCCCTCACCGGAAACCCAGCCTGCACTGTGAGATGAATAGCTTCCTGGCCACAGAAACACATACACACACACACACACACACACATACACACACACACACACACACACACACACACACACACACACACACACACACACACATAGACACAGAAGCACAGACAAACATATATACAGTGTATGTGCTGGGTCCCACCCACGCAGATCACTTCTGGATAAGCTGTGCAAGTGTTTGCCTAGGTGAAATAGCTTTACGGCAGCGTTGTTTTATGCTATTAAAGTGACACAATTGTGAATGTAATGATCATCTCGTGTGGTGCGGAGAGATGGCTTTTATCAGGTAATGTTATCAGGAATGACTAAACCACGCTGTGTATTTTTTATCTCTGCCTGTGTCTCTCACTCTCACTTTAACTTGAAAAAAAAGAAAGACATCTGATTTACATTTTTCACTTACCTTTGCCCTTTTCTGCAGCAGAAGCCAATCATGATTCAGGAGCGGGATCTCCTTCTCCGGAGCCGTCCACTCCCAGCCCTCGGAGAGTGGGCCCTGGGGAGCATGACATGCTGACCTGCGGCCAGTGCCAAACCAACTTCCCTCTGGGCGATATCCTGGTTTTCATCGAGCACAAGCGCCGTCTGTGCCGGGGCCCCCGAAGCGGACCGGTGTCCTTCTCCAAACCTGGGGAGAATGGCGGACTCACGGGCATTCCCATCTCACCCAGGGCCAGGTCACTGGAGCTGGGCAGAGGGTCCATTCCGGTGGAGGTGGGCATCCAGGTGACCCCCGGCAGAGAGGAGGATCTGGAGAGGAGCATGACGCCGGCCAGGGGGATCTGTCCCAAACGGGAGAGAGGAGGTACGGAGACTGGAACACACTGTACATTTCAACCAGGAGGCAGTTAAAGGAACCACTAAGCAGCTCAACTCTAAGTTTTCAATGGAGCTCTCTTGTCAGTATAGATGCACACATCTTAAACACACATATAGGTGTGAAACACACACACACACACACACACACACACACACACACACACACACACACACACACACACACACACACACACACACACACACACATCTCTCACCTGTCCAAGACAGATAGCTCTCTTTAAAGAATTCCAGCTGCTTGTTATTTTGACAGTGGCCTTCAGGAGGGATTAATGTAGCCTGAGATGATTTCATTAGAGTGAGTGAGAGCCGCACTGTATGTCTATTCTGCTCCATTCTAAGTTAAATATCACACACAAACACACACATGCACTCAAAATAACACACACCAAACAAACACACACTGGCAGGCCTGAAGGACTTCTTCAGCTGAAACCAATTGTGAAAGGGGAGGAAAAAGGTGATAGAGGAGCCGCCCCCAGTGTGTGTGTGTGTATATGTGTTTTTTTTTTTTTTTTGCTCGTGTGATTGCAATGTGTCTAAGCGGTTGTAAAGAAATCCTGCAGCATATGAAAAAAAAAAAAAGAGGTTAAGAAAGCTGATTAAAATTCATCTGTGTGCGTGGTGAAGAGAAGGGGATTAATAAAGCAGCAAGGCCGTTCATCTGGCTGTGAGGGGGTGGGTGGGGTGGTGGTGGTGGTGGGGTGTGGGGTGTTGAGGACTGCAGACTGCCAGCGCTGCAGGGAAACCAGTTCAAAGTTATCAGAGGAGACAGTCACCATCATACCCGAGAGCTGGGAAGACTATCCAGGATTACACAGACTCCAATAGACTAAGAGGGACTTGGTTAGAGGAGGGAGACGGCTGTATTAAAGATGTTACCAGCCAGAATCGCATGTAAAAGATTATACAGTTAGCATATAAAATGGTCACCACAGTGTCTTAAACTGGTATGGAGAGACTTCAATAGTAAAGGGTGGACTTTTAAATGCGTCATATCATATTATATGAATGCACATTTAAGACAGTAAACATTGTGATGCTGTAAAATTCACACATTAGAGTTGTAATACTATTCTAATTAAAAATAAGTACATGAAGTAAATGTAAAACACAGAAAACACAAGAGAGACACTTTATGCTTTAGTTATACTTGTGTGAAAGGAGAGACTTTTACATTGACTTTAGTTTAAATGTAGTTTTGTATGTCACACATAAATTCCGTTTTGACTGTATACATTTAAAGATTAAGCTTTCATATTTTGAAAAGTCCCTTAAATGGACAACGTTTGTGGGACACAGATCACTGTAGACTACAGACACATTTAGTTGATATCAGCATTAAAGCTGGTGTGGACATCTTTTGTCATCACAACATAAATCAGCACAGTTTCTGTGTGGCCAGCAGCTGTGTGTGTGTGTTTGTGTGTGTGTGTGTGTGTGTGTGTGTGATCACCATCTTTTGCAGTGGGGAAAAATATATTGAAGGAGATCACAAACAAGCGCAGTTTTGGATGTCACAGCTAATATTTAAAAATAAAACCACGGGAATTTTTTTAAATCCAAAATATAGAACGGAGAAAGTGATAACTCGTCATCGCATTTCATTTTGAAAAAGTTAAGACAGCACATCGCTGTTAGATTGTAAATGTGAGTTTTGCTCATTGTCTCATTTGTTTAGTTATACTTTGAAATTGAGTGAGTTTTAAACGGCCTTTTGCAGCAACCCAACTAAAAGAAGAAGAAAAAACCATGGAACTCATTTGGAAGCTTATGTAATGAAAAAGACAATGCATTTTCTATGGCAGTATGTCTGTTGTGGTGGTCAGAGGAAAAACATTTAGTTAGTGAGTGAGTGAGTGAGTGAGTGAGTGAGTGAGTCAGCCTGTTGGCGTGGCAGCCAGTTAGTCACTTAGACAGTCTTATCACTAAGAGCACAGGACATGAAAGCACTTGAAGCCCCAAATGAAAGAGAGGAGGAGAGCTTTGTTCGACACATTAGATTGCCACTCAAGGCAGTCTCAAGTTTCAACCAAATTAGATTACATTATTAAGTCTAATTAAGTCCAATGTGTTAGCAGCACACACACACACACACACACACACACACACACACACACACACACACACACACACACACACACACACACACACACACACACACACACACACACACACACACACAAGGACATTTCATCACATTTGCTTGCATGTGGTACTAAGAGCTTTGCAGCCAGAACACACACACAAATATTTGCAGCACAAGTGATGAAGAAATATGCACCAACATAACACAAACCTGCACACCCTTACAGAAATGTACTCATGATGCACTCTTGCATGCAAAAATGCTTGTGCTATATGCATAACCATTAACCCTCTCCTCTCCTGGATATTTTCTTCACCTGGTTGTGTTTTATAACATCCTGTCTGGCCTCTTTGTCTGTCAGCCTGCTTGCTTAAACTGCAAACATGCTGCAAGGCTAGCACATTCAACCCCAAAAGGTGCAAATACACACACACAGACACACACACACACACACACACACACACACACACACACACACACTCACTCTCTCTCTTTCTCTTTCTCTCTCTCGTACACTCGGTGTAGATGAAAAATGGCCTTTCTGTGCCCTATTTTTTTTCTTACTTGCATTTCTCTTGCTGATGCATGCACTCTGTGTGTATATGTGTTGGCTTTGTCAGAGTATGTTAATATGTGTGTTTGCCTTGTATGAATTTGTGCATGTGAGTGTGTGCAATGTCTGTGAAGAATGATGCGTGTCACCAGGCAAGCGAGAGGTTGTCGCTAGGGGAGCGTTACCATGCTAAGACGACCCTGGCCCTGCTTTGAACCCATCCCAGGACGGCTGCCGGGCCCCCTCGGAGCACTTTAAGACATCCAGCCCATAAGAGCGAAGTCACATCATGACAACGTCTCTCTCTCTCTCTCTCTCTCTCTATCTCTGTATCTTTCTTTCTCACTCACAAACACACATACACACATGGTAAATTTTTCATGAGACGACAACGACATCGTCAAACACCTCTCCCTCTTTATCTCTCCGGCCACCTCTGATCTCCCTGCTGTCACTTTTAGGGGTATATATATCACTGTATTAGGCTTAGAATTCTACATTGGTTTCGTCGTTTGGTTTGGTGGAAAGCTACTTACAATCTTGATTTGATACCGATACTAAACCGAATTCATGATCAAAGAATCTTAATCACTTTAAAACTGTCACACTTACATGTTTGTGCAGGTGTGAAAGTGTGTTTGAATGCACAGGAGCATTTTAACGTGATAAGATCAGTTTTTTTTCTCCGAGCCAATGGGCAAAGAGAGATTTTGTTTTTACGCCTGAAATGACTCATGGTGGTTTCTGGATGAAAACCTGTGGTGTAACTTACGAAACGTATCAATCATGTTTGTGCCCAAAGAGGTCAAACCTGCAATGTTCGACACTGGTTTCACTGCTGCTGCCGCTGAATAACCGTGACATTCCAGTTTACGCACCTCACCACCGGTGTGGATTTGAAGGTGTCTCTCTCTCCTCTCTTCTCTTCTTTCCTTCCCCCACACACACACACACACACACACACACACATCTTTTTTTTTTCTTTTTGCCCCACCACCCAATGCTCCTTTAATCACCTGGCTTGCTCTCATTTCCATATTAAATAGGCTTTAATCATGAAAAGCAATCAGGCTTTTGCATATTCATACCTTCCCCTGTACGCCGGCTTCCCTGTCTCGCTCCAGTGCCAAGCAGCCAGTAATCAGTAGGCAGGCGGCGTAATGCCATAGCCCCGGCCCATCGCATGAAAACACACACACTGTGTGAGTTAGAAATAACTTCACATGCTACTTACGCATTATCTCTCCTCCAAGAGAGAGAGAGAGCGAGAGAGAGAGAGAGAGAGAGAGAGAGAGGGAGAGAGGGGTAAGAGATAAAAAAAGAAAGATGGCGAGACTGATCCCTGATTTGAGCTGCGAATATTTGTACAGAGGCTCAAGGAAAAGTCGATTTGCATAATGACTTTGTAGTTTTGCATTAATCACATTTGCATATGAAAATGCGTTAATTACTCCTGATGATTTAAAAAAAAAAAACTTGCTTCATTTGATGTCCAAGCTCTGGGGTTGTGATTAGGGGTTACATGGTGGCAGTTGTGTAAGTGGTGTGTGTGTGTGTGTGTGCGTGTGTGTGTGTGTGTGTGTGTGTGTGTGTGTGTGTGTGTGTGTGTGTGTGTGTGTGTGTATGTGTTCATGCTTTTGCATTTCTGGTGCAGTCTGTGTGTTTTTATATGTTCTTACATGAATGTTTTGAATGCTTGCCAGGGAATTTATCTTGTGTCTGCTGTTAGGCATGTGTGTCTATTTTCATTTTCCCCATTTGTGTGTGTGTGTGTGTGTGTGTGTGTGTGTGTGTGTGTGTGTGTGTGTGTGTGTGTGTGTGTGTGTGTGGCAAATATTTCCTAATTCCTCTGTGGGGAAAAAAAGAGAAAATTATTTCAAATAACACACACTCATTCATGATACAGTATCTTCTCATGTGTTATTTTTTGCACTTTTGAACTGAATTAGTGGATAAGAAAAAGAAAAAGTGGGGGACAAGATATAGTGATGTTAGAGGTATTTAAAAGATGAATATATTTCATAATTTAACATTATACAGATTTCTGGACTTTATAGACAATAGTGTTCAGAAATAGAATAGAGGATGCTCCTTTTAGAGGTTTATATTTGAATGCTTTTTCCTACTGCAATGTGATACACAAGCCAGGCAGAATTTTATTTTTTATTTTTTTATTTTTATGCCGTTTAAAAAAAAAACAATGAAATAAATCCAAATTCCAATATTCATGCAAGATCAATCAATCATTTTACGCATTTTGTTTTTGCATGCGCATAATTGCACGTGCATTGCAGGATGCTGCATATGAATCACCCTGTATAAACGTCTGCAGCAAGCCCTGCACAGCCACTTGTAGGCACTGGTTTAATCTAAAAAGCAAACAATTCACTGCATGCAAACAACTTTATTTGCCATTGCAATTTCTAAACATAAATACATACAAATGAATGAAAGACTTCCTATGATTAGCACATGAGCAGTGATGGTGATCCTGAGGAAAACACTGCAAAAGAAAGCTTATGCCTTCAAAATCAAGGACAAATTAAAATAAAATTTCAGTTTGTAGTCATTAATTCACCACTTATATGTCTCTAAGCATCTACGTGTAATTGTGTTCACATACACATATAGGTGTGTGTGTGTGTGTGTGTGTATATGTATATGTATGTACAATTACAGTATACGTGTTCCTGCCTGTGTATGGGCCCCTAGAGTTGTTGGCCCATAACAGTGCGCCTCAGACAGGACCACCCCAGGGGCCGTCTGACTCTGCTTGTGTCTGTCTGTCTGCTATATCCAGAAGGGTCAACTAGGTCTATAAGAGCTGCTAAAATGGCACAGCTGCACATGCACACCGCCACCTGACACACACACACACACACACACACACACACACACACACACACACACACACACATTTTTTTTACGTTAATGCCGAAAAATGTAAACTCAACATGTATGCAGGAATACACACACAGATAAGAGCCACGCACACGAAACGTGTGCATGCTGGAATGCATACAATGACTCCAATCTCACATTAAGGCCTGCATCTTCCACCAAACGCACTCGTGCACACACAGACACATGCACATACACACACAGCTTAAGGGCTCCCACATAAAGGCATCAAACGCTCCACAGCCAGCTTTATGGCACTCATATGGCAGCAGATTTGATATTTTCCTACCACAGCGGGGGAATAAAACTCGCCACTAATTTGGACTGCGAGCGCCACCGCTAACTTTCAGCATGTGCCGACTGACTGTGTCTTCCAGATGTGTGGACTCTTTGCTCCTTAACAGCCTTACTTAAGAGGCATTAGAAACCTCACACCCCGTCCCTGCTACGCATGGAGAGTGATGATGGCGCTTTGGTATTCAACACAAACACGCTGCTTTGTGTTGATTTTTGAGTGAAGTGCTGATGTCAACTTCATGGTTTCTCTGCTATGGACCATAAGTTGTCTTGTGTCAGTGGGAATCTGTGAATGTGTTTATGTTCTTTGCAAAAATAGCTATAATCAAGATAATTTGACTGCTGCACTGTAGTTACTCGAGTTTCCTCTCGCTTCTCCTCTCTGGCTGTGACATTTGATAGCAGGTGTGCTATCATCAGTGCTGAGTAATGTTGTACATTTTTTTTTTTACAAAGAACCTACTGTAATTACAGTATTAGCATGCATGCGTGTGTATGTAGACTTTCACGACCCCGAACGAGAGCCTGCTCAGCAACTTGTACACCTTTCTGCCGCTCTTGAAACACTTACAGAGAAACATTTAAGTCTTCATGATGGACGTGCAGATACAATCCTCATGTGTCAGACATTAATGCATAACATCTAATACACCTTTTCAGGAGTGAATGGGGGAAATTTTCTGACCGGGGATGTTCACTCGTGTTTTTCTATAGAAAAATAGTGTGTGTTTGCCTTTGGGAGGAGAAAAGAGGGCTACCATTAGTATTTGTGAAAAGGAAAAGAGATGGCGCTTGTTAGCAAATCAGACATGGGTACTCCTACTTGCTACACTGTTGTTCCTTTCCTCTTATCTTATTAGCGTCCTGCTCAGATTGGGTGGGATTGTGGGAGAAGAAAATGAAGAGACAGCGTTTATGGCCGTATTTTCCTTTTACAGGCTACTTCACCGCAAGAGATATTGAAAGCCTTTCATGGTACTCTTACGATTCCCCTTATTTCATCCACTTATTTGTCTCCAGCAATTACTCCGAGAGGGAACACTAGACACAAACACATGATGAACGTAGGCTGCCTTTATGTCGGTTTGTCACTTAGATGTAAGGGTGGGGGGTCTAGGGTGTGCCAGGAGCAGTACAAACAACATGTTATATACTGATACAACATTGATACACAATTTAGTAATCTGGTATACACAGTGGCTTTTTCCTGTAAGCAATTAAAGTTGAATGAAGGGGAAAAAAACCTAAAAAATGCAAAAGCATAGAACTAATTTCTAATCTAATTTTAAAAGGTCAGTTCAACAAAACCAAAAGTTTAGGTTTTGAAAAATACGTCTCTGAGATGTCTACCTCCACAACAATGCAAGGCATTTAAAAATGCACTTTAAAAACATTTAAAAAATTTAATAGCAACATCTCTTTTCAGAAACAGCGTCACAGTGAATCATTTTCATAGGGACTATTTTTTTGGTAGAAAGTAGTTCCATTCCCAGTGCGGACTGTTAACAGAGAGGTCCGTCTGTGCATTATCCAGCGTACCAGGGACATTTTATGTGGAAAGACACATTGATGTTGAATATTTCAAACGTATTTTTAAATGCTGTGAGCACCACAGAAATGTATGGATGTGTGGAGGCAGAAATATTACAGGAATATCTCAAAACCTGGGTAAAATAAAAACCCAACACTATTGCATGGCTAGATTCTTTTATATTTTGGGTGAACCAACACTTGGCTTTCTGCCTTTATTCTCTGTGAATGTGTTATATGTTAACTCTTTTTTTTTTAACTTATACTTAAACTCATAAAACGTGTACTGCTGTCAATGAGAAAAGGGTAGAAACATCTGCTCTGGACTGCCTTTTGGATGAAAGAGGGCTTGCACTGTCATGTCCATAGATGGCATTGCAAACAGGGGAGTTATCTGCTCAAGGAAAAGAGGCTACACTCTGCCTGTATTCTGCCGTAATTCATATTTTCCAGAAAGCCCTCTTCTCTGAGTCTGTCTTTTCCAGAGCAGAACAGAGCAAGCCAAAATGAAATAAAGCCTAAGATGTTATCAGGGTGATTGGTGCCAGCGGAGCTTGTCTGGGCCTGTGGTCTGGCGGGGCAGCGCCGGCCCGTACCAGCGCTTGTATGTGTGTGAGAGTGGGTGTGAGTGTGTTTGTGTGTGTGTCCTGAAGGCACTGGATAGATGAAAGCTTTTCTTTAACCATAAGCTATGCAGGAGTTGTGCCAGAAGCAGGAAATGTATCAGCGTGATAACAGCCAGAAGGACAGAGAGAAAACGAGAAAGAAAGAAAGGACCGAGGGATAGAGAGAGGGAGAAGCCACACGGGGGGAGGCCTGAGGCTAAAGTCAGTCCCATCTCACGCACACAAGACACACACACACACACACACACACACACACACACACACACACACACACACACACAGATGTCACTACATAAATATGTGTTGGGTGTGTATGTTGAGAGATTAATCTATCTTTGTGTGTGTGTGTGTGTGTGTGTGTGTGTGTGTGTGTGTGTGTGTGTGTGTGTGTGTGTGTGCGTGCGTGCGTGAATCGAGCACTCAAGGTTCGATGTCTGAGACAAGCCAAGTGTTTTGACACACCTGAGTATGTATCAGGACACATGAGAGAGAACAGAATTCACCTGGAGACATGACCGTTGCAATGCTAATAATGTTGTGCCGCCAGCCTTCACTCGATCACATCAGGAGCTTATAGATGAGAGAGAGAGATAGAGGGGGAAATAGGTAGACTGTGGAGAACACAAAGAGTCTCACGTTGCCCGACTGCACATACAATCTTAAATTGTTAAAATTAAAACAATTTGTCAGAAGAGACTGTAAAATAATTATCATCTGCATCTTTCTTTTTAAGGAATTTGAGCCTTAGCATACAGATGAAATGATTGAAAGTTTGACATTTTTGGGAAATACGCTTTTTTTTTTTTACTTTACTTCCTTGATGCAAAGATTGATACCACTCTCTAATGTCTGTACAGTAAATATGAAGCTACAGTCAGTAGTTGACTATCTTAGCTTAGCACAAAGACTGGAAACAGGGGGAAACAGCTAGCCTGATTCTGTTCCAAGGTAACAAAATCCACCTCCACCTAACACTTCTACGTCTCATTAATTAGCATTTTATCTCTTGCTTGTTTCAGTACAAAAAACTGAGTTGCAAACTGTAAAAACAACGGAAGAAAAGGCTGCAGGAAGTCACCGCTCCGATGCGAGAAACAGTCCGGTGTATAACCCCCTGTAAAAACCACAACGTGTCGGTTTTATACTTCGGCTAACCTAACCAGCTCCCGGATGTTGCCTTATATTTAACGGGCAAATATGAGAAGGAAAGAGGAAAGAAAGCGAATAAGCGGTCAAACTATTGCTTCAAGAGTTCCACACAAGTGTTCCATCACACCCACATCCTGCTTTTCAAAATGAGCTCCGCAACCTCTTTTCCAAGATCGAGCAGAGCAGTTAAATAAAGAGAGCTAAATATCTGCGATCCATTTTTATTTTTTACACTCTCCCCTTTTGTTACTTTGGTTTAGTAAGATAACACTTATTAGATAGCTTGCAAATTGGTGTCAAATGATGCAACACACCTGTGCCCTCTCGCAGCCTCTGCTTTGTGTTCAAGCTTGAGGAAAGAAAAAGAACACTGTATCCTCTTACAGACTTTTTTTTTTTTAAAGATTATTTTTGGGGCATTTTAGGCCTTTATTTTTGACAGGACAGATGAAGACAGAGAGAGGGGGCATGACATGCAGCAAAGGGCCGCAGGTCGGGGTCGAACCCTGGGAGCCTGCTCTACCAACTGAGGTATCTGGGTGCCCAGGATGCTCTCACAGACTTAAAGCCAGAAGTACATATTAAACTAGAGAAATGGTGTGATACTAATACTGGAGTAATAGTGAATAAGATCATGAATGTTCAGGCTCTCTTTCCCAATCACTGGAACACACTTTACGCCATGTCTAAAGCATGTGAGGGGCAAGTTTTATAGCGGGCTGATTGAGTTGGAAGGGTTTGTGTGCTTCATTGAGGGCCACGGTGGTATTTTCCTGTGGGCTGCTAGTTAAGTGGGACTGGCTGCTTGGCTCCAGTGGGCAAAAGCCAGCTGGGGACGATTACTACTGCTGAAAGAATATACCACCCTGTCACAGAATGGTAGCCCGAGATACACACAATGAGCATGGGCATATACATGCAAACACATGCATACGGTATACACGCACAAATACACATACTGTATACACATATACACAAATACTCATACGGTATAAACATATACACAAATACACATACTGTATACACATGTACAGGCACAAAATAACTGTTTTTCTTTTGCCACCTTTTTCATATTCTGTCTCTTTGACACACACCCACACACACACACACACACGCACACACGCACACACGCACACGCACACACACACACACACACACACACACACACACACACACACACACACACACAAATTGGAGGAATTTGCGAAATGACACATGCTTATCACAGGTTGAGGAGAACACTGTACCTCCATACTTTTGTTTCGTTTCATTTTGTTTGGTTTAGTTGACCATTCGAGGCAAAACATTCAGAAGAATAACACAATAAATTTGACGCACTGTTTGTATAAAAGTATTGATCCGATGAAAAATTTAATAAACCTACAAAACAGAATTCACCAGTCACTCACATGTCAAAGTCAATTTCCTATTCAGTGCCAGCGAATAGGAAATTGACTTTCTGGACAAAGTGAGAGCTCCCGAGGCGTATGACTGCAGCTCATTTGGATGTAAAACCTCGAACAAACATTATGTGAGTCCACAAAAGCAGTCTCCATTTCATTTTCAAAGCAGCTACATTTTTTTTTGTATTTTGATGCCCTCACCAATCCAAACATTTCGGTGTTTTTGTGCTCGTCTGTAGCATCTTTTCTCTAAAATATTTCACCTTGTGTTTATTCTATTTATTAATGGTGGATTTATCCTTTATATCAGCATGCTTGCACTCCTGCAGTTCTATAGTGACGTCATTGGTTCCTTTTATACTGTATGGCGTCTGTTTTCCCTCCTGGTAAAATGGGTATGTGATGTAATGAGAGATTCAATTGGTTATAATTCTATTGAAAATGGAAATGCAGGTAATAAAGAAAAACAATTATTTTTCTGTTTCCCAAACTGTCTGCCATGCTTTTTTTCCTCTTTTCCTCCTTTTTCCTCTTTCTTCCACCGCCCCCCCTTTTCCTTCTTTCATCCTCTCCTCCATCTTGCTCCTCTCTCTTATATCTTCTCGCAACCACAAGCACGATTGAGTGTCATCCATTTGTCAGCGTCACATGACAGACAGCAGACCCCACAAGTGAGTGCACATATGCCCCAACACACACACACACACACACACACACACACACACACACACACACACACACACACACACACACACACACACACACACACACACACACACACACAAATGCAGGCGCTGGGACCAGTTAGGAGCTGATGCCGATGAGTCAGGCTTAGAGAAATGCCACAGAGAGCTTAGCTAATGCACTTTATGGAGCTCCCTTTTTCTTTTCATTCTCTCTCTTTTTTTGGTCTTTATCGCTCCCTCTCTCTCTCTCTCTCTCTCTCTCTCTCTCTCTCTCTCTCTCTCTCTCCCGCGCTCTTTGTCCTAGAAGCCAAGCCAAAAGTCATAGCTCTTTACTGACAGAGAGGTCTTTCCAGTTATTTTTCACAGCGTGTCCCCTGTGTCCTAGCTGGGATCGCTTGATATCGTGCTCCCTCGGTCGTGCTACATGAGAGCCTCTTCCACTCATGCATTGTTGTACAGCTGGACCCGCTCAATGTGTGTGTGTGTGTGTGTGTGTGTGTGTCCCTGTGATCAAGTTGTTGGAGATACCTGATCCCTTTTATTGTTCATTTGACCCGCATCCCAGGAGGCATGAGGGTCAGGGTGGAGTACCCAGATACATTGTACAGGTGCTTAGTGTGTACATGAGAGAAAAGGAAGACAGAGGGAGAGAGAGAGAGAGAGAGAGAGAGAGAGAGAGAGAGAGAGAAAACTGAAGACATAGGAAGTGAAAGAGAAAATATTTTTTTGCGTCCCCTACACTTTCCAGCAAACACATTAAGGAGCTCTGTTTCTTTAAATCCTCTCTCAGGCATTTCAGCTGGTCATACTGGCTACACACACACACACACACACACACACACACACACACACACACACACACACACACACACACACACACACACACACACACACAGATGTATATGGTTAGCAGGCCGAAGCTGGTTTGAGTTAGCATGGAGCCAGTCAGTGTGTGAGAGACTTACCCCCTGCCTGCTACTGCCACTCTCCGCAGTCTCTTTCCTTCTTTCTGTCTCTCCATCTCTCTCTTTCTTTTACTACATATGTGTGACAGTCAGCCACTGCTCGCCGGGGTCGTAGTTTACCAACCAAGCTCCCAGTGTGCTGTGAAACACGCACGCACACACACGCACACACACACACACACACACACACACACACACACACACACACACACACACACACACACACACACACACACAGACGTACAAGGTTGATCTGCATGGCCTCTGTGTCTCCTGATTAGCCCCCTTCATGACAAACAAGCCATCAGAGCAGAGGGGAGCGGAGCACTGAAGAAGGAGGAGGAGCAGGAGGGACGGAGGGGAGATGTGAGGAGGAGGAGAGGAGCAGAGGTGTAAGAGGGAGGGGGCAAAGGGGGCGAGGTGAGAAGACTGGGACCCCTGGGGACCCCTAGATCACAGCCATGCTAATGAGGAGTTGCTTTGCCAGCAGCAGAAGTGTCAGCTAACCCCTGACAGGTGCACACATGCGTACTCCCAGGGCTTGTGACTGCGCGTGCACATGTGTACGCTGCGAGGGTGTGTGGGAGGGGCTGCAGGGGCAGGTCTGTGTCCCAGTGGCCTAGCCTGCGGGCGGCTTTGTTCTGTATGCAAATCTGTCGCTGTGGCGTTCTGTCGCCCTTGATGGAATGTTGGAGCAGTCACGGCAAACCTGAAGCCCAGGAACACTGCAGTGCGCAGACACGCACACACACACGCACGGACATACACACACACACACACACACACACACACACACACACACACACGTGACATCGACTGTAGCACATCCTCTGCTTCATCAGTCAACTGCTTGTTAACAAACCAGAACCTGCACTGTCTTCTGTGTCTGCAGTAAAGCAACATTATTCTACACACTCCCAACTTTGCCCCCTGGATGTAATGTTTTTCACTCTGCTTCCTGTAGAACTGTCCATGGCAAATGAATGCGCTACAGCAGAGAAGTTGGGGGGCTAGTGTTCACATGGTTCTTATTTTTAATTATGATTTTTTTTCTCTGAGCTTTGTGAGAGTTAATTTGGCATCAGTGAGCATTCATTACCATCCACTCACTGTTCACTGTCAGCCGAGAAGCTCCCGTTTGCTCATCTTGTCGAAGGCTGAGGCTGTGGATTTTTGTTATTCTTCTGTGGTCTTATTATAAGTCCCTCTGGATTAGAGCATACGATAAAGGCCCCAAAATGTAAGTGTAATGTAAATGGAGGGAGCTCATGCTTCGAAAATATAAATCAAACACAGGCTGGAGGGCAGCATATGTGAATTCCTAAATTAAACAGAAATCCACATGTCTGCACCATACGCCTGGTGTCTACTCTAACCCCGCCAAGCTCACACCAACTTTTCTACACTGGCCATATGCAAACAGTCAATACTGTGGCTCCCCTTCATTCACTGGCATTTTGTTTGTACTTTTAAGGCAAAATAATAGCTATAAAAGGCAATCTGGAAAGAATAAAATCTGATGTAAAGCTCAGATCTTAGTCTCTGAAGACTGGGTTAATTGGCCTGGTGGTTTAGTAAAAAAATCCAACCCAGGAGAGAAGGAGAGCATTATTACTGGCCCACCTCAGCTCCATGCATGTGCCAATGTTTTAATAACTTCCTCCAGGCCTCCTGGCCCTTAGCCCTTTGTTTTGTTGCACAGGACAAAGAGCTGCCCTCCTAAGCTGGTCTCAAGACTGCATTGTGCTTGTCTGTTTCAATGGAAAGTCTGCCTGGAGTGGACACCTGGGCGGAAACATTACTGCTAAGTCAAAGATTCAGACTGTTTCAAGGGAATGTCATCACGCTATAGCATTTACAAGCAGTTGTACTGCCAGCAAAATGACCAACCCTGAAATCTAGTTGATAATGCAGCACCATATTACAGAATCCTGCTGTGACTCCATTTCATTTAACCTTTCATCTCACGCCCATTCCCTGAACTGTGTGTGTGTGTGTGTGTGTGTGGGTGGGTGATAGTGCATGTGTGTCTGTGTGCATATGGCATGCCAGAGAAAATTGGTCGATTAGGTCCAGCATCAGTGACTGCGTGGAGAGGAAAATGTAACTATTCTAACTGGTAGTTGACCCTGGCGGTCAGCAGTGGAGGGGTCCCTGCCTGCATGTCAGGCAGACGACTGTAATTACCACAAAGTGAAGCACGACACGGCCCGTCGTGATTCTTTAATGAAGGCTTTTATTGGCTGGAGCACTGAGCAGCGACAGCGTTCACCCTCTCCCAGCATGTGTGTGTGTGAGAGGAAAGGAATGGAGTGAGGACATCTGCATCTTAATGCATCTATCTATCTAGCTATCTATCTATCTATCTATGTTCGATTTCATTATTTGCTCTTCCAGTCTCTTTTCTTTTCCTGTCTGCTCTGTGTTTCCCTCTCCTCCCCCCGCTTGCTTTCTTGTTTGGGAAGTTGATGAAATTTGTCTTTGGCCGTCATTAGGCAGCAGCCATCAGCTGCCACTCTATTAACTGCCACGCTTCCTTTAACAGCATATGGCACGGTTGTGTAAGATATGACGAGATGCAAATGCATTGCTGTATAGTTGTGGTGGGGGTGGAAGGTTGTGGGGGTGGTGGTATATGATTTGGGTAGTTTGTGTTGATGAGGCCATGTGTGCAGACCAAAATACAGAAAAGAAGTAAAAAACACAACTTGATCAATTGAGAGACATCTTTAAAACCCAGTCCCAATCTTACATCTTCATTTCATATTGATCCTCATGTGTTGATGAGATTACACAGCTCCCAAGTCTATAGACCCCTCTTGGTCCCCGGGGGCATGTAAATACCCCTATGTGTGTGTCGTTGTATGTGCGTGTGTGCCCAAGCACCCTCCACCTCTCTTCTTACCCCCTCCTCTTCTCCTCCTCCTCCTCTTCCCTTCCCTCTTTCGCTCTCTTCTCCCTGTCCAAGCTGTTAAGCTGTCCAGCTCTCCGCTGCCAAGCGGCCGTGTGAAGCCTAGCCAAACTAAACACGGGCAGGCAGCCTGCCACTCGCCCCACACACACACTTACACACACACACACACACACACACACACACACATGCACACACAAAAATACATCCACATACAGGTCCACGCACATGCACACGCTCGTACACACTCTTTAGTCGTAGGAGTCAGGTCATGTCTCACCCCACACAAACAGTAACACATGCACACGCTCGTACACACGCTTTAGTCGCAGGAGTCAGGTCATGTCCCACCCCACACAAACAGTAAGAGTGACGGCTACACCAGAGCTCCACTAATAGCAGAGAAAAACAGACAGAATCAGTAAATGAGGCCCTCATTAACTGTTTCTGACCCTGTGTCCCCTGGGGAAAGCCAATCCAATCACACCGCCAAATCAGCTTCCTGTACTAGACACTGATCCAACATCAGCTTTCGCTCATCTGTTCTGCACGGTACAAGTGTGTGTGTGTGTGTGTGTTTGTTTGTGTGTGTGTGTGTGTGTGTGTGTGTGTGTGTGTACCGATTTGCGCTGTGAGAGAGGCTGGAGACAGAGAAGAAAAGTGAAAAAGAGAATGTTGCTGCACATGTATTTGTGTCTGCATGTGTGTTTTACATTCCATGACAATGGGTGGCTTTGAGGCAGCCATCTTACTGGAAGGGCTCTTGATCACATAAGACTTTGGGCAAAAGTAACTTCTCTGTCTTAGTTTTCTCCCTCCGGGCTCCAAGCTTTGGGACCACCGTACCAACTCGACTCCGCTTGCGGTAGCCGCTGATGATAAAGTAGATGCAGATGCCTCACAAGCAAACACAGGACTGTGTTCAATGCTAGCCTGTGTTGAATTAGATGAAACCCAACTGAAGCTCTTTTTATAACTCATAAGCGGGCTGACACGGCCGTGCCATAGTGACTGATAGATTCATTTGGCTTTATTAAGTCATGCCATTTAAAGGGGCAATTTGTCAATGTGTGTGTGTGTGTGTGTGTGTGTTTACAGTCACACAAAATAACTTTACTGTAGTTGTTATTACACCAGTGGCGTAGAGCTTTATTTAATGTGGATGCTGTGTTAAGACCGGAGGGGCCTTTACTGTTTATACATCGTCTCCATCACCTCTCCTGTCTCTCCTTTTGTGTGTCTCTCTTCCTCTTTAATGCAACATCTCACCCTCCCTCCCTCCCTTCCTCCCTCCTCTCTCCCCCTCTCCCATATTTCCTTTTTTCCCCATTGGTGTGCTTTTCTCCCCATTGCTGCCTCCCCTGTCTCCATATGGAAATGACAGAGTAGACGAGATGGATCTGTATATTAGAGCCGAGCTGACATTAGAATTAGCATAATGTGTCGTGGCCTTAGGGCAGTACCTGCCATCTGCATTAGCCTGTAGACACACACGCACTCAAAATGTATTTCATACACACTGACACAGACAAAGCCCATGGAAGACCTTCATACATAGACACAAACAGAGAGTTAATATAACTGCTCTTTTAAGCACAATTCATTAACCAGATGTTCGCACAGGTTGCTAATACAAAAGTATTGTATTGATTCATTTAAGCATATTTTATTTGGATTTTACAAAATTCATGGTGGTTTTCTTTCTCTTGGCCCACAGACAAAGATGAGCCGTCTAGCTACATCTGCACTACCTGTAAGCAGACCTTTACCAGCGCCTGGTTCCTACTTCAGCATGCCCAGCACACTCACGGCATCCGCATCTACTTGGACCACCACCCAGTCAACTGCTCCCTCACTCCCCGCATGGCTCTGCCTCCACCCCCGTGCGATGCCCTGCCCCGCTCCCCTCTCCCTACTTTCCTCGGTGACACCAACAACCCATTCCACCTCCTCCGCATGGCTGCGCCCCTGCTCAGGGAACACCCCCCTCCCCCGGGGTACATGGAGACCCGGTTGCCTGCAACACCACCCTTTGTCAGCCCTCCACCACCCCCTAGAACCCCTCTAGAGCGGCTGGGCCCAGAGGAGATGGGGCTGCTGTCCCAGCACCCCAGTGCCTTTGAGAGGGTGATGCGGATGGCCCCCATGGACCCTCCTTCCATGGACTTCTCCCGTCGTCTGAGAGAACTGGCGGGCAACACGACCAATAACGGGGGGCCCACTCCTCCTCTCTCGCCCAACCGCGTGCCACCCATGCACCGCTTGCTGAGCCCCACGCTTTTCCAGCCTGGCCCCAAGCCCCCGGCATTTCTTACCTATCCCCCACAGCCACCCACTTCTCAGGGGGGACACGGTTCTTCCAGCCCTCCTGACAGCCAGGGTCAGAACCAGACCCCGGGGAAATCCAAATCCTGTGAGTTCTGTGGCAAGATTTTCAAGTTTCAGAGCAACCTGATCGTCCACAGACGCAGTCACACAGGGGAGAGGCCGTACAAGTGTCATCTATGTGACCACGCCTGTTCCCAGGCCAGCAAGCTTAAGAGGCACATGAAGACACATATGCACAACAAGTCTGGCTCCATGAGTGGCTCTCCCGAACAGGGACATAGAGAAGAGGGAGGAGAGGGTGAAGAAAAGAGCAGGGAGGGAAATCCAGGAGAGATGGGCATGGACAATGAGGAGGAGGAGGAAGAGGAGGAAGAAGAAGAAGAGGAGGAAGAGGAAGAAGAGGAAGAACTGAGGAATGGAAGTCGGCCAGATTCCAACTTAAGTGAGGACTCCCAGGAGTTCAGCCAGAATAGGGAGAATGGCCCGAGACAGTGTCCCGAGGAGAAACCCCTGGGCGGGGATAGAGTAAGTGACAGTGGCAGGGTGGGGATCATGCACCCGTACAACCATCTGGACAATCACCTTAGACTTAACCCTAACAAGAGAAGCCTCGAGAGACAGCCTAATGGAGATGGCGGAGAGAGGAGTGAAGAAAGAGAGAATGATAGAGAGCAGAACAGAGAGCGGGATCAGCAGGTGAACCAGAGGCCCGTGATGAACGGCAGGATCAGCGTATCCGAAGCAGACTCCTTCCCTGGGCTGTTCCAGCGTCGGCCCACCCCCATCACCAGCCCAAACCCCTCCAACAACAAGAGGATCAAGATAGAGAAGGAACAGCTGGAGCTTCCCCCGACCTTACCCCTTATCTCCCCGGAGAACGTCTACTCTCAGCTCCTGGCTGGCTACGCTGCTTCGCGTCACTTCATCCGAGAACCCTTCCTGGGATTCACAGACTCCCGTCAGTCGCCGTTCGCCACCTCCTCGGAGCACTCCTCCTCAGAGACGGGGAGCCTCCGCTTCTCCACCCCGCCTGGGGAGCTGATGGAAGCAGGAAGCGCGTCGGGCCGCAGCGGCAGCAGCACTCCTCACCTCCTGCGGGGACCCGGACCCGGCAGGCCCCCGAGCTCTAAGGATAGGAGGAATGACACCTGCGAGTACTGTGGCAAGGTGTTCAAGAACTGCAGCAACCTGACGGTGCACCGACGCAGCCACACGGGGGAACGGCCCTACAAGTGTGACCTGTGCAGCTACGCCTGCGCCCAGAGCTCCAAGCTGACGCGTCACATGAAGACCCACGGGCAATTTGGGAAGGAGGTGTACCGCTGCGACATCTGCCACATGCCCTTCAGCGTCTACAGCACGCTGGAGAAACACATGAAGAAATGGCATGGGGAACATTTGATGGCCAGTGAGGTCAAACTGGAGGAGGCAGACAGAGGTTAAGCCAGCAGCCGTTAGTTATACAGCCTACAAGCAAACACTCACACACACACACATAGACAAATGCAGACACACACACGTGTGCACACAAAATCCCTATAACCACTTCTTCAGCTATGAGGCTTGGCTGGATAATCTCTCTCTCTCTCTATAAAAAAAATAAATTGAGACTGATTGATGTTCATCTTTTTTTCTTGTCACAGAAACTGCCACCTGAGAATATAAACAAAGGGAAACTTTAATGAGAACTTGTCTGGAATGCACAACTTGGTGTTTCTTGGCAAACTGTCTGAGGATTTTATCAGTTAGGAATCCATGGAGCCTTTCTACTGTGCAATAATTTCTGTATTTATTGGATTTTTGTAATGATATTTGGCATGTGCAGGTACATCTTTGTGGGATTTCATATGGAGTTAGTTTTGAAATGTGCTAAAACGTTTTTCTTTTTTTCTAAAATGCGATAACTGGAAAGAAGTCACCCTAAATACAAATTTTCTTTTTCTTCTTCTCTCCTTTAAGGAAGCTTAATTATCATGTGTGAGTAAAATTGTGCAAAGCAGTTAGCTTTTTAAAGTTAAAATAATTGTTTTCTATATAAACGTGCAGCAGCGGACTACAATCCACTCCCTCATACAGGCCTAAAGCACTGAATGTCAGCCTGACAATAAAACATCATGCTGGATTTTAAAAATCCAATCTTATCTTAAAGACCTGATAAGTTACTACTCTAACTTAGTTACTACTTAGTCCCTACTTTAAATTTATTCAGGGAATTTGTCCTTTTAAATATTGGCGTGTGAATAATTTCAAAATGCAGTTACTGTATTGCTGTCCTTGCTTCAGTTAGGACATAAATAAAGGTTGCACTTAGTGGAGCCTTAACTGATACTCAGTACATTCCCGGTGTAAGATTAAAATACCATATTTAAATGAATATGTTGAATAAGTTAAGACTACTTGTGATTAATGTGAGAAGGAGAACAGTCCTGTTTATGGTTTTGTAAATATATTCTTCTTTTCTATATGTTAAAGTAGCCCCGACGGTACGTGAACGATGGCCTAAAACTAAACAATCAGAAGACCAGCTGCTTGCATCATCCAGTATATGCTACGTGTAACTCATTCATTATTGCTTTATTAGAACCACTTGATTATCTCCCCCACTCCCCCACCCCATGTGTGATTACTCAAAAGCCATTTGTTAACGCTCAAGCTACTTCAACAATTGTAACAGTCTTGGAATCATTCTCCATCTCCCTCTCGTGTCTGCCGTGGCATCTCTCTCTGACCCGGGTCGACTTCACCGTGTCCCCTTAGGGCCCACAAAATGGTTCCAAATGAAATTCATATCAATATGTGTTAGCGTGTGTGTGTGTGTGTGTGTGTGTGTGTGTGTGTGTGTGTGTGTGTGTGTGTCTTCTCTCTCTGCAGTGTGCTCTAAGCCTCTCTCCGACGGCGTCTTTTCACAGTTCACTAGCTCAGATTCATGCATTAGAGCGGCTTTTAAAAGGAAGCCTGTTCATTCGCCTCACAAAGTGATATGGGTTTAACTCTCAGTAACAGATTTTGAGACAGTGTGCATGTTCGTGACTTTTGGGGATTACGTTTATTTTTTTTTCTTCTCTTTTTTCTTTCTGCATCGTTCATCCTGAAATGAATCTGGTAGAGAAATAAAATAGGCTATATGAGTTATGATAATTTTGAGCACAGCTGCAATGGGACCTTGAGTAGGGGCTATTCCTATGGTACGAATGAAAGATTGGAACTGAGAAATGAAGACGTGTGTGAAAGAAATGGACGGAGAGACAGAGAGAGCAAGACCTTGACCAGGGAGAAGAGCCATTTAAATGAAATTGGAAGCATATGAAAAGCGTATATTTTTTTTTTGTACCCAAACGCACATCTACTGGCCACATCTTATAATGGAGCGCGAGAGGGAGGGAGACGGAAAAGCCACACGAAAGGAGATTGAGACTACATCTTTGGGTTTTTGTACTCCAATTCTCATCACAATGATCTTAAAAGTTTAACCTATTGTCAGGTTTTATCTGCGCCATTTTGTTTGGATAGAAAAAAAAGAAAAAGATTATGCTGTATCTTGTATGCAAATTCCTCTTTTTGTGATTTTATTTTTAGAAAGGAAATGATGTTGAAGCCGCAGCAGCTCTCCATAAGCTAGTTCAATACGTTTTAGGGAATTCACGGGAGAAGTGCGATTGGCTGAAGAGCTGCTTTTCGGCTCGCTTACACACGTTGATGCATGAGAGCAAAAATCAAGATCCTGTTGTATATGCACAGTGTATTCATTCCAGGAAAACTCAGTTCAGTTATAGGCTAAAACGAGGCACACAACTATGAAATATTTCACATCCACGCGATGAACGGTGGAACCTGGACAGAGATCCAAACACACATGGACATTCAGTCTTACAATATGTTTACAGTGTTGAAGTATGCCATGAATGAAATATGTGTAAGTGTTTAAAAATGATAAAAGTATTGTTTTTTTTTTTCCAACGTTCTTTCAAATGCCATAGCAGTTTTTGTATGATTATCCTGGTGGAGGGATTTTATCTTCATGAATATGTTTCTGTATGATTACTTGTTCACTGTATGGGAAGACAATTTTTTTTAAATGTAATATTGCAGAATCATGCCAGATTGTTATTTTTTTTCTAACAAGAGTGGTGCCATTATTGACTTTTGGTCTCTTCAATGTATTTTTTTTTTTATATTTAATTTTTTATTTTTTTTTAATGAATTTCCTGTTGTTGATTTGGTGAAGCTATCCTCCATGGATGTAAAAAAAAAAAAAAAGAGATGTTCCTAAAGGAAGAATCTTTGGCAGGGGAATGCAATGCTTTGTGCAGAAAGACTTTTCCAAATCAATTATCTGAGACATTCATGAACGTTATGTTTTGTTTTTGTTTTTATCCTCATGGTTGGTTGAAGGTCTTGTGACAGCACTTACAACTGTAATTTTAAATACATTTTCATATTTCACTTTTCACAACTTTCACTTACACTCTTTGTAAAAAAAAAAAAAAAAAAATTGTTTCCGTTCTTTTTGGGGGGAGTGCATCATTGTGAAAAAAAAGTGATTTCAGAACAGTACACATCTGCTGTTTTGAACATATATGTATTTTTGTAATGTGTTGAAAAATCAATACGAGAAAGCCAACACTTCAATAAATGTTGCAATTGCTCTATGATTGAAGCAACTCTTCATTCTGATTATTTCATCTTCCTTTTCCTCTACCGCCACGATTAATAACACACGTTGGAACAGCTTTATACATCATAGTTCTAGTGACAGCTACAATATCCTAATCCAAAACTTGGTTGACATTCTAGCCCATTTCTTGTGAAATACCTCATCTGTCTGAAATGTTTTATTAACTTCTGTAAGAGGCTGAGCCAAAATAACAGTGTTACTTTAGTCAGCATTCCTTGAAAAACTCTAATCCCACACAAGTGAATCATGCATTTAAACTCTATATCAACTAGGTTATAATACAAACCATCAGAAACTGCAGCTAATAATTTAGTACGACTCCCAATCTGATGTTGGCTTTAGGGTGTGGAACGTTGTTTAACTGCCAACTATCAGCCAACAGTGGCTGACCCACACAGGATTTAAACTTAAAAGGTTATGCCATTAATAGAAACTATCCAAAACATCACAAACCAAACTGAATCTAATGTATTTCCCTTCCTATTTATTTTGCATATATTGTGGAATGTATAGGTTTAAAGATTATTAAACAATACACATTTTTAACATCTAACATAGGCTATATACCGTACCTGAAGCAGACTAATGAACCAGAATTCTTCCAGAATTTGACCATTGACAGTGATACGCCTTATATGGTTGCACACTAAAACAAGGACTCGCCTCTAACCATTTTTGAGCATATTTGAAATAATTTGTGTTGACTCATTCACAAAAATAGAAAAGTGTTTATTCTGCATCCTTGCTTTGTTCTAAAAGAGAAGCCCTGCCTCTTAAAAAATACATTCCCATACAACTAAACCCCATTCTCAATTACGTTTCGAAATATTTTCTCCCGGATTACATTTCTTTCAACACATCCTTGGACCTGTGGAAGGTGCACGTTACGAAACGGTCGCAGTTTGTAACATGTAGCTAACGTTGTGACGTAAGTTAAGTAGCTTACGTAAGTTGACTCTTGGTTCCGCGCGGGACACGCTAACAGCGGTCTTCTGTTCTTCTTTGATTAGAAGCTATTTTGTGATAGTCAAAAAGCAAAGTAATGGGAACGTAGTGTAGCAGGAGGAGATTAGTGGTAACTACCTGGCACTCTATTCATCAATCACTGCCGCAGGGCACTCTATAAAAACGGATAGGAGTCCTCCTGACTCCCTCTTGCTCTTTGTTGACGGAGGTGCGCTGTAGGCCTACTGCCGGGTCGCTCACTCAGTGTTTGTCTCGCTGCTGCGGCACAGGTGAGGTAGCGGCTGTACTGTCTGCGCACTAATTTTACTGTTATCTGCTGCTGTTATATTTACTATTCACTGTATGCTCGTTGATGTCTTGTTCGCCCCCCCCCCCGCGCGCCTTTCAACGCGTGCCGATCACGGATCACACCGATAAGTTGCCCTCCTCTGGGTGCAGAAATGTTTGGCTGGACACGTGTTAATTAGCTGTTCTGTCACAGATAATTGCCGTGCTGCATGCACGCTATAAGCTCGCTCTTTCTGGAGAAGCAGTGGCAGCAAAAACTGCCCTGTCCTGTTAGTAGTGTCCTGAGGAGTGTCCCGGGACAGTCAGACACTGTCCTGTGACTCCCAGACAGTGTTTGACTGTCACAGGACAGTGTCCCGGGACACTCCTCAGGACACTAGGACAGGACAGTTTTTGCTGCCACTGCTGCTGTCTTTCTGGTCGACACAAAGGCTAATTGATCAGTAAGTAGGCCAAATGGTACAGGTTTTATTTATTGGGAACCGAGCACGAAAGTGGCACTGAAAGTGCGAGGAACCTATGTTGTAAGGATTATTATTCTGCTGCGCGATAAAATTTTTTGAGGGGGCTGAGGATGCTTAAACTCACCAAAATTGGCACAAATGTCAGACCTGGTGAAAATTGCAAAGTTCTGTAGTGATTGGGCTCGGACGGGGCCAGCAGGCTCCATAGCGCCCCCTAACGCATGCCATGGTTCTGATGAAAGGTAGGAACATTGTACTAATCTTGAGGAACATATATAATTTTTGTGCGTACATTTTCATTTTACGAGCACACGTTTTTAGGATTCGCGTAAATTCTCAAAATTTTGCAGCCAGCCATGTTTGATCTGATTTCGCATTTAAACTTGGGCATGGCATGGTGGCTCTATAGCACCGCCTAATTAGTTTTAGCCTTTGACTGCATTTTTGACACCCTCGATATACTCAAACTCACAAAATTTGGCGCACACATCAAAACCTGTGAGCATTGCGAGACTGTACGGCAATTTGGTTCATGAGTGTTAAGCAGGCTCCATAGCGCATAGTTGCTCCGATATTCACGAAATTTGCTACACACATTGCTCTCATCATTTCAGGCATATTTCCAATTTACTTTCATTAGCCCCGCCCAACCAGAAGTTGGCCATTTTGAACTGTATGCGTTTTTTACGCACATTCTGTCGAACTCCTCCTAGGGGGTTTATCAGATTTGTCTCGTTTTTTTCTTGATCTAATCCTGACTGATGCGAAGCAATTTGTAATAGCTCGAACGATGATGGTTTGTTTTTCATCCAGAGATGTTCACAAGTCATTTTTTGGAAGTCCAAGTCTTTTGCCACGAGTCCAAGTCAAGTCTCTGGCCATCTAATCTGTCCCTAACACTGTATTTTTAAATCTTATGAATTCAAAGCATGTCCTGTAGCTACCATCCATACAGTAGAGTATTAAAATCAGTTGTAGGATAACTATCTATTTAACACATCCCTCTAGCCCTCTGACCTGGTGAAATATTAACCTAAGTCTGTCACATCATATGGATACAACTATAAAGATACAATGTGCCTGTTCCCAGCATTAGCGCAACACTTTGCGATGGTTAGCTTGTTATCTGTGGCGATATATGCTAAATGTAACGTCTCTTTCACTCAAATATGTCTGGAAGTGGAAATCAAGAGAATAGTGGCAGCGCCACACCAGTTACAGAACAACATGCATCTCAGTGTCAGTCCAAATTATGTACAATAAGCAGTTTGAACTCACTGATGTAATGCCATTTATTTTCTAAGTGTTAGTATGCTCAGTGAAACTGAGTCCAGTGCGAGGGAGACCCGACTCAGAGGAGGAGAAATAGTAAATAGGACTACAGCAAGAGAAATATGTGCAGAATTAAGACAGTCAAGACGGCCCAGTGTTTGGTGGACCGGGTACACCTTGTTCACTTAATAGCCTACAAATCATCCACGGGATCAATTACGCATCACATGAGTTTGCCCACCCGACACTGCGTTTGTTCCTGGGGAGATGGATCTTGTGCGCCATGGATGTCTGAGCCTCACTGAGCAACTACTAACTATAAAGATACAATGTGCCTGTTTCCAGCATTAGCTTATAAGACTTTGCGATGGTTAGCTTGTTACCTGTGACAATATATGCTAAATGTAACGCAGTAATTGCATGAAAACATGTTGATGAGTCTTGAAGCTCGAGTCTGAAGTCTTTTGGGTCGAGTCGCAAGTCATGTCTGAAGTCAGCTGTTTGTACGACTCGAGTCCGAATCTCGGACTTGAGTCCCCATCTCTGTTTTGATCATAAGTCCATTGGTTTTCTTTCTTTCCGTTGTGAGTGAATCCCCTTAATCGAGTGTGTCCTTTTTGTCGCGGTGTTCAGTTGCTGAGAGCCGAAGGTGGTGGTGGTGCTGCTGGTGTACGGGTGGCGGTATCCCCTTCCTGTGTGCTGTGCTGTCTACCCCAATTTCTATTGCTTTGTTCACTGTTGTGCGAGTGTCTGTTCACGGGTGACTCTCCCTGGGATCCCTCACTACCCCTGTGACCCCCTTCTCCTCCACTGGTAAGCCTCAGCAACGATTATAATGTCCCCTTCCCGTAGGAATGAATGTGTTTTTTTTATTTTTTTTAAATACTATATAATAAATAAAATATTCTTGTCTTTTTAAACTGAACCACGTCTCTCACTAACTGTATACCAACCTGTGTCCTTAATTGTATTGGTAACATTGGAGTTAATGGTAAAATCATTCTCTGGGTGAAATTCCCAGGGTGGCGTTGTTGGTGTTTTTGGGTCTGATTCGTCCTAGACATAATTTCCTCTGTTCTGTGTTAAGTGCGTGTTGCGCCCCAACGTGTGCGCGCCCCCCCCCCCCCTCATGCTGCCACAATAGTTTTTAGGAGACAGGGCTGGAAGAGACAGAAACACTGTACATGATAACTTTAAAACTACTGCATTCACACTGATGCTGTCTTGTGTGAAGTTGGTTTCTGAGATACAGCCTCAAGGCCTCAAACGAGTTGTTGCTCAACAAATTCAAAACTTTTTATTTTTTTTAAACCAGTGTTGGAAATGCATGAAATAAGTGTTATTACTTATTATATACCTTTTTAATGTTTTAATCAGCAGCTACAAAGTCACATTTTCTAACACTCAAATGTCCATAGACTTTTAAGCCAGATAACAGATCAGTATTTTTCAGTCGTTGGAGGGAATGCAAACAGCAGTGGATGTTGGAAGTGTGATGTTTTAAAGGTCTCGTAGTTGATGTTTTATGGTTGAAATAAATGTTGTCAGTGAGGAATCTAGCTAGCTTGCAGTTAACGTTCTCGGGGCAAGACAAGACATAGATGGTAGGTAGTGAATCTTGCTCAGAATGACAAATATTGCACATTGTGCCACTATACCAGTGCATTGTTTTAAAAAAAAATTTTACTTTGCAGATGACCGCTTGTACAACTCCCTTGTTTTTCTGAAAACAATACAAATGAGTGTGACTCACAGCTTTTATTACTGAATGTAGCTGATGACAGCCTCATGCTTCATAAATGAGTCCTGGCATGAGTGTTGGGACCCATCAGGTATTTCTTGATATCAGGCCAACGGCAGTCAAGCCTGTCCTTGCTTGAGCCTCTAGGCCATTGGATAGCATAACAGAAACTGTGTGTGTGTTAGCCCAAAGAGAAGCAGGAGAAGAGACACGATAGAGCGGAGATACAGGAGTGAAGAAAGGAAATAAGGCTTGTGCAGAAGGCGGTGGGTTTGTGAGACAAATCGGGCGGAAAACTCGATGGTTGCCAGCTCTTGCCACACACACGACCCTGAAGTGTTCCAGTGTCACATTATGCATTGTTCAATATTAAAATGGGTATTGCATCAAAATATTCTGACCAACCCTTCAAACATCATCTTACACAGAGGATTTGGTGTTTGCAGGAAGGATCTGATCGTAACTTTATGTGTGCGCCTGAAGGCTGACATCTGGGTGCCATGTTGATGATTCTTGTTTTCTGGTCAACAGAAATGTGCATGTTGAGTGCCACATTCCCACAGCTCTTATCCTAGCAATGGTAAAACTATTAACGTAACAATTGCAATAACATGACTTTCTGCAAACTGTTAGTGGCTGCAGATGTTTGATTCAAAAAAGGTAAAATGAAAAAAAACATTTCAAGTTATTTTCTCTTATTTTAAACAGAGGAGGCAATTTGTAGGGCATTACACATTTTTGTTATCAAACTGACATGCTGCAGAATAAAGTTGTGTATTTGTCTTGCAAAATTACAAATCATATCACAACCTCAAGCGTCTCATAAAACTTATTTTGGCAAAGCCTTATACGGAACAGTCCATTTTCTTTAAAAGGGTACGCCATATAATCAGAGGCCACACAAATGTGTGCTCGTGACCATTCTGGCCACTTCTATGTGACATGAGGTTAAAAAGCTCTTTAAGATTGTTTAGGAGAAGGCCCCCTCCTGTGTGCCCAGCTCCGTGGGAGAAAAGTGTCCTCCAGCGCCAGCGGTAAGGAGGTGCTGTATTCTCTTCACCAGAAAGCACTGGGCAGAGGCCTTGCAGTCAGACAGTCGCGGGAGATGGGTTTGGCGTAAAACCACGTCCTCTGGGAACAGGATGTCAGCAGGGATTGCGATTCCCATCCTGGGCCACAGAACCACAAGGCCACCGCAGAGACCCGACTTTCCCCTGTATCACAGGGCTCAGGCCCCTCTGGCCTCTGTAGATATCCAGTTACTAATCTACCGGCCCTGACCAGTACCCAGTCAAATGGCGCTGCCCGCCCAGCAAGCAGACTGGGCTTGGCCCTGCGACACAGACCATAGTAAATCCGGCCCAGCTGGCTGCTCTTGGGAAAGGGGGGGGGGGAAGAAAAAAAAAAAAAAGGAATGGATGGAGAGCAATTTAAAAGGGTGGTCAGGACAGAGAGAGCAGTGTGGTTGAGCGTGGTCACTCAACAGCTGTGGCTTGGGAAGATTCTCTCTTCTGGGAGAATCTGACCCAAAGGAACAAAGGCTTTGTGGTCATGTCGAGCGTGTAACTAAAGGACAGGAAACGCTGACTTTTCAGAGGGAGGAAAAGCCACTGTGGGAGGTTTTGGTCATTTACAGCGTAACCATGTCATCAAGCATCAAAAATGGTACTCATCTCAAAACAGAAATGACAACTTATGGTTGCTATAATTGCTCCCCTCTAGTTGAGAAAATTCCTTACTTGAATTCATTGTTTGACAATTATGTTTCCTCTTAACTCTTTCGAACGGTAAGACTGATTAGTGAATGGACATGCTATCTCAGTTCCGTTATTTGATAGCTCCTCGGCTGAACTGTAATTTGTTGTGGCCCTCCTAAAGCTCTTATTCCTTCCCAGAAGTGCAGCTGAAAGAGTTGCCAACTCCACCCATACAGCTGACAAATTCAGGCTACTCTTCCAAGGAAAGGACATTTCATCTCTCTAAAACTTGGAGTCTCTATGCTTCCTCAGTGGGACAGACGAAGGCATGAGGGAGGAGCAAGGGATGCAATTTAGGAGAACTGATGTACCTCATGTGAGCCACCCAACACTGAACTGATGATCAAGTGGGTTGTAAGTGCACAAGCCCATCTTAACTGGCAGTCACAACATGGGCTAAATGTTATGTCCCAATGCTCCTTTCAGTAGCATTGATAGCGCCACTCGGGTAGACATGCCTGCTTGGACTCGTTATTTCTATGCACAGCAAACATTGTGAAAGAAACATGCAAAAGCACAGGCAACAGTACATACCCACTTGTCAGATTAAGCTTGGCAGAGTTGATACTTTCCAATAAAGTAGTTTCCATAGCATGTCACCCCTGTACTTTGCTCAGGAAAGGAGGAAACCCTATTGACATGGAGTGCTAAAAGTCAGTTCTGTTGCCACTTGCATAGGTTTTTAGATCTTTGCTCAGTGCGTTAGTGTTCTATGGCTGGAATTCTGTCATAACAGCCGTCAAATTAAACCCTGCGCCCATTTGGTATTTCACTTTGAAATGAACATTGAAAACTAGGGCAAATATATACAGGTTAAGATTTTTATTGACAGATCTTTACAGATTCACCCAGTAGCCAACCTGAAAGACAGAAAAGGAAACTTGTTAATCTCAAGCTTTGGAGATATTTTTTTACTGTGAAGCACAGAACAGTACCTTTCACATGAATGATCTTGGCTCTCCCCGGCGTTGTCAGCCCAGCTGCGAGTAAGAACCTTGTACACCAACTCCACTGTAGAGCTGCTGTTGTCCAGTCGCTGCGCCACTCTGACCATGACTAGCGCTCCCAATACTCGCCTGCCTGACGGTCCGATGTTTATAAGGGATGTTCTCGGCCTGCTGAGTGCTGGGATAGTTGTCCTTTGTGTAGCGAGCTTCCTCCCAGCTGTCCCTCCCCTGCTCTAAGCTGTTGCTGGCGTAAGTATACGTGCCTGGAGGATACTGGCCAGTCAGGAACATGTAGTCATAGTAAGGATAAGGATTTGGGTAAGGATAAGGGGCCAGGCCTGATAGCACAGGTCTGCCATTAAAGCCTTGTGGAGGTGGTGCAGCATAAATAACAGGAGGAGGTGGTAGTAAGGAACCTTGCTCTTCGGTCTCAGATTCAGAGTTGCCTTGCTCAAAGCTTCTCTGTTCCTGGATCAGTTCACCTGCCCGGTACTGTGGAAGAGAAGCGTCAGGCTGGCTCACAATGCTAAGGCCAAGTGGTTGAGGGACAGATCCACTGGAGGCAAACTGCTGAGTGCTAGGTCCTGTGGATGCTCCAGCAGAAAAGGGACTGGGAGGTGCAACATCCCAGGAAATCCCTAGGAGCAGAAGTAAAAGTGATGTTAGCAAGTAGAATAAGGCAATGAAGTTAACAGCAAGGTTCCTTTCCTAAACATGCGCATCACTACCCACATCAGTTCAGACATTTAGAGACTGACAACTAAACTAGCTAAACTTGAGCTAAGTCACATTAGCATTAGTTACCTTGTTTAGAGGCAGGGGGAGCTGGGCCTGCAGAAGAGCCTTGAGCATATCCTGGAGGTGCTGGTGCATTCTGAAAACTGGACTGAGCTGGATTTGAGACAGTTTTAGAGGCAGCCCAAGAACGAGAAGGGGCAAATCCATCAGAAAGCAACAGCCAGTTAGAGCCAGCAGAAGCAGGGTTTGCACCAACTGTAGGAAGTACAGATAATCAGGAAAGGCTTTTAAACAATTAAACTTTTAAAATGTGGATAGTAATGATACTTTACCTTGCTTCATAGGGTAACTGTAACTCAAACCAGTCAGCAGAACAAGGAGCAAAGCCCTATTGAGAAGCAGACAAAGCATAAGTACAACTATTTAACACAAATCAGTCAAAACATCAAAAACAAAGTGGCACTCACCCTGACATGCACCAAACAGCCATCATGTTGAATGAACAGCTCAGGTGCCACTGGGAGCCTGTGAAAGGTTTATAAGTGCTACAGGTGACCTGCCCTGACCAATCAGAACATAGCCAGTTAACGACACACAGCTGCTAGCAATTGAATCCTGATTAAGGTGGATCAGAACTGGTCCAGTTGTCTAATTTTCTTCAAGTATTATGTTGCCCATTTCTACATTAGGTGCTTTAGATTACAATCCTCACACAACACATCCTCCTTAGTTTTTGTTTCTGTCTTCCTTGTTATTCTGGTGTTTCTCTTTTTCATTTATTAATCTCATTGAACATGCCCAAGCAGGATCCATACACACACTTCTGTATTTCTGAATGGTTAGAAATGACTTACTTTTTGAAATATAGTATGTATAGTATGTATTTAAATATAAATATATATATATATATATGTATATATATAGGGCTGTCAGCGTTAACGCGTTAATCGCGATGCGATTAAGGGCCGATGCAATGTGATACTTTTTTTTTAATCGCATTAATCGCATGCCGGCATGCGATTTTTTTATTTTACACTTCACTCGGCTTTGCGTCGTGCCTTAACGGCTACTATTTTGACCCTTTGGCGCTGCCGTACTTCTTCATAACACATCTTCTGCTGCAGAATGTAGGCAGGCTGCCGGCATGGAGAAAGACGGCAGCAACACACTTCTGAATGGCGCTTTTCTTTTAAAAAATAAATTAAAATTAAAATATCACCGAAGTACGTCAAGCTGGAGCTACCACCTACGAGCTAAGCATATTAACGTGACTCAGGTTGATGCTAGCGGGCTCAGGCAAAGCAGTATTTTGGAGAGTGCTACTTGCCGACCTGTGGATGAAACCAAATCCCAAAAAATTACTACAGCTCTTGCGAAATGGGTGGCAACTAAGAGCAGACCTGTCAGCATCGTAGAGGACTCGGGTCTTAAAGATGTACTACGGTTGGCATGTTCTGACCCGTCTTATACACTGCCATCGAGGGGGACAGTAGTTTCACCATACACAGCCTGTATGACACGGAGAAAACAGCTAAACTGGAACTGCTGCCAAGTGCAAACGATGTCTCATTAACCAGTGATCACTGGACGTCAGTGAGTAATCACAATTATTTAGGAGTTACTAAACACTATATTGACTCTGGCTGGACTTTGCACTCGTTTGCCTTAACGGTGGTTGTTAGTGTTACAGCTCAATCCTTGTTAAAAATGTAAAGGTTAAATGTCCTGCTGTGGCATCTGGTTTTTGGACCATTTTGTTTGTACTGTATAAGCAATGTTACATCTCAGTCAATTGCTGTGGTGTTTTAGTTAGGTACTTGGAGGAATTGTGCAATAATGACATATTCACACATTTGTTTACAGTAAATAAATAATAGTCAAGTTCATAAAGTAACTTTCTTTGCATTCATTTGATTCCCAATCAAGATACACTGGTAAGAATTGCTTTCCATTGTTATTAAGTACCTAAAAACTGTTCTGAAATGCAAAATAATAGAATTTTAATTGTGATAAAACATGCGATTAACTATAGTACTTCAGCGATTAATCGCGATTAAATTTTTTTAATCGTTTGACAGCCCTAATATATATATATATATATATATATATATATATATATATATATTAGTATACATATATATACATAACACCTGCCCATACTGCAATACAGTTATTGAGGTAGATCATTTTAATACATATTTTAGTAAATCTTTCATTTAATTGTTAAGCAGTTATTGTTTTTTTTTTAAACATGGCAGAATGTTTTTCTCAGGGAAGAAAAACACAAATCATTTGGTGGGAGGTTTTAGTCAGAACAGAAATTGTCGCTATAATTGCCTCCCTATATATTCAAAATCTTTAACTGCAGGAAAACTAGAGTCCATTGTTTGACATTATAGTTTTCTTTAAACTCTTCTGCATTTGAAAACAATACAACGGATGAGTGTCCTGGCTTGACTGTGAAGACACCTGATGTGATCCACTTTAACACTGATTTGTCTTCAACTGATCCGGTTTCTATTACTAAAACAACTCCGTGGGTTGTGACTTCACAAGCCCTCCTTAACACTGGCCGTCATCTCGCCATGGAGACACAGTCAAGCAAAACATTTATTTATCTTTGCACTACAGCCACACCCTCGCTGTCTGCGTATTTAAGTCTGCTGCTTTCAGTCTCTTCTTCACTTGCTCCGACTGTCATAACCTCACTTGTATCTATTTTCATTCCTCAGTCCTTTGTTCTCTGTTTCCTCTCCCTCGCCTGCTTCTACTTGATTGATTCCTTCCAGGTAAACTCTCCTCCTCATAGCTCCTTCTCCCTCCCTTTGCGCTTCACCTTCCCTCTCTTTTTATTTCACAAACTCTTTTCTCTCCTCCCTAGCCTCTGTCCCACTGTCAGCGTAATTCCATTGGTGTCAGACCTCCCAGAGGGGCCCAGACACAGGTACATAGCTACTGCGGTGGGGAAGCATCTCTGCTGTCGGCTTCCTGACGCCCGACCTGCCCGTGCGCGCACACGCACACACACACACACACACACACACACACACACACACACACACACGCACACACACACACACACACACACACGCACACCTCGCCTCAGGGGGGTCAGTGTCATTGTTGGCATTGGGCACATGATCGTCGTGGTGCAATATTAAATCTTCTCATTTGATTTGGACTGTAATTATGTCGTAAAAACAAACTGGCTGTGAAGCCGTGGCCCGCCAGTGTGATCTACTTTCATCAAGTGCAGACTGGCTTAATTATAGAGTGCGCCATACACCCATCTTTCACTGGGCAGCTTTTCCTGCTGCTTCTTTAAGCCATCACATTCTTTTATTGTACGTTAATCACAAGGCAATTGGGTCGTTTGCTCTTGCTGGGGGTAGATTTAAAACACTGGTCTGTACACATCCTGCGAATTCTGGAAGAAAAAAAAAAGTCAAGAGTTAAGCAGTTGTACATGGTAATGGAATCTGATGCCTTCTCTATTTCTGCGGTGTACTTAATGATATGGTTTTCATACCACAAAGGTATTCAAATGTGAGGAATTTCTGCTGAGAATAAAGGATCTGCTGTTCTTTGTGCACATCAAATTGAGTGTGTGAGGTTAGACAGATAAATGAGTAAATTTGACAATAAATGACCAAATCTCATCAAAGAAAATCACACTGATGTGAACGACTGTAAATAAAACTTAGATCTTTTCCCCATGGGATTTTATTTCTGTTTCATTATCTTAAGAGGGAGCCATAAATCACTTGAAGGAATCACACTCAAGTACAAAGATCTATGAATTTTATGAGCAAATTATTTCCTCATATAGCCGCTGTTTTTTTATCTGGTTTTTAGAACCAGACATCTGAAATACATGTTTGTTTAGGCCTGTATGTGCCACATGGTTAAGTCAAACCAGATTCCACCTTCCCATCAAATCGCACGGGAGGACGCTAGATGCCAAATCGCAACATATGGCAAAATGTGTATTCATTTTTTTTTTTTTTTTTTTTGCTGCGCTTCATGCGATATTTTTTGGAGCACTGCTTCAGATCACTCAAACGATTAAATGATTTGCCCTGTCTTTTACGTCTCAAACTGATCTTCCGTTTTAAAGATTTCGGTGAAACTATGTATGGTTATAATGCAGTCAGTTAACATTAAGGAATTATGTTTGATCATTAAAATAATGAAAAGAGACCTTCCCACTCAGGAAAATCACAAAAGAAAGTGATCATTGACTAAATCCAGAATCTGGAAGCCATTTTCTCAAGGTAAAAACAAAAAAGTTCAATTATAATCCTGATTTCAATGCTCTATGGCTACCAATAAGAGACCACTGCAAGGGTTTATGTCAAAGATGAGTGTGTGAGGGAGGGATGAAGGATGGAGCTGTCTGGGGACTGACCCCTTTATGTCTTAATAGTTGAGCTGAAAAAGAGGAGAGACTGTGAAAACTGAAGGGTCACTGAGGGAAAGCTTCCTCGTTTTTGTCCCTCTCCACCGGCCTTTTATGATGGGTTCATCTGTGTTGTGACAGGTGTGTGAAGTGGCTGCCTTACTGGAGGTAATTGCCATTTCTCTCCTGTGGGTCATTGTTTGTCCCTATGCCTGAAAAGACCATTAGAAAAAGAGGATTTTAGGTAGGTCACAGTGCCAGGGTTAGATAAGAAGACTTTGTAATTCTCTTGTTCTCTCTTGTTGGATCCATTAACAGCGCGGCATGCTGTACATAAACACAGACGGTAAACACACCGTGCTGATGCTGCTGTTCTTTAGCTGGAACAGAACTGCTGTGGCTTCACTGCAGAAACCATTACAGTGCCACCGAGGAGAGTCGTAAAGGTGATTAACAGCTGCTTCTAATTAAAGATCAATGGAGAGTCTTTCCGAGGTGATTTGTTTTATGAATTAGGATGCCCACTGTCCATTAATGACATCAGGCAATGTCACTGTAACAGATTGGGTATTGATTCATCCTTGTTAAAGACACAGCTCAAAACAAACTATAGATCATGACTGCCCGAGACGTTTTTGATTTGTTTATGAATGCCCCCTTTATTCACAGTGTAGTAAAAAAAGTCTGACACCCCTTTACAGCACTCGTGCCCCCCCCCCCACCCCCACCGACGTGTTCGAAAATGCATGGCTTTTAATTAATGTATACATTGCATCAGAAGATAGATATGTGGCATCTGTCTTTCTAATGCTTGAGCTGAGGTAGTTGACATTACAGATCAGCAATGCATCACAGGGGGTAAAAGGGCCATGAAAGCACCAAGTTGTACAGTTGATTTCATATGACCAATGGCCATTATTCTAAACACCTACTCAAGGTAATTGTATGCACTTTTAAAGTTCAACTTTAGACACAGACATTTTCACAGTGCAAATTTTGATTTGTTGTAGCAGGAAAAGCACAAGTAATGATGAATTGATGCACCTAATGATTTCAATTTGTACAATACCAGAGATCTGGAGCTGGCACTCCTAAATGGAATAGTATTCAAATATATATATATATTTGTTTGACAAATAAATGTGCCTGCTTCTTTAAATGCATATGGCTTTATTATGAGTTCTCTTCAATGAAATGAAAAATGAGAAATGTTTCCTAAAGCATCAAAGCTGTGCCTAGATAGACAATTAAACCTTTGGTAACATGTTGTGTCCTAAGATACACTTATAATTTCATGTTTGGGCAGGGCCCAAGGTCAGTTCTTGGTAGTTGATTACTACCCTCTAATACGACCCATAACACCAGGGACACACCGCAGGTGTAAGCATCGCGTATAGCAGCGTAGCGCAGCTATTTTTATTTTGGCGTAGCGTCCGCGTATGCGCACACGCTGCAGCGATAGTTTCGGCGTCTCCTCTATTTTTTACGCGATATGCGAGCGTATGTGTCAAGCCAGGCAAGTAATCACATACAGGAAGACCACAGTGCAGCCGGATTCTTTACAAAAATAAAGCACATTTCAAAATAAAACACCTAGGTTCATGGTGATTACGGCTGTCTTGACTACTCACAGCGAGACACACGATCAGGCACACAGGGAGAGACCGTCGGACGGACAGAGAGAGAGTGACACACACACACACACACACACACACACACACACACACACACACACACACATACACACACGCTACAATTGCCAGTTTTCCTCACTCATTCTGTCTCTTTCTATCGGAGAGAGAGAGCCGAGAGGAGAAGGATCGCTTTGTGACCGGCGCGTAGAAATTCACGTCTGGTGTGAAAGGTCAGGTGCACGATCAGGCACGTATCTACGCTACGTGACACTTAACGCCTGCGGTGTGTTCCCGGTGTAAGTGTTTCATAAATTAGCGCCCCTAGCGGTGGCAGCAAATACGACCGAACAGGAGCGTTTTTTGTCCCCATACCTAAACGCAACGGTCACAGTTTTAAACACGTCATTAACGTTGTAAAATGGTCACAGTGGGGTTAGGTTTAGGCACAAATAGTACTTAGTTACTTCACTTCTGGTTACACACGTGACACAGAAAGTGACATACCGGTAGTTCCGTTTGTTCAGTAAAGTTGAAAAAACTTGCCATTTACTTTTATTTTCAAACAGGACACTATGCCTGGTCTCCTGGTTAAAAGTCCTGTTTGTTTGACCCATCCACCACCCCAACCTACCTTCTTATGCAGAGTTTGTCGCTCTTATACTTCGTCACCTTACTTCCTGCTTCCTGCCTCCTAGAGGGCGCTGCCTAACAATAAAACGTAAATATGGGTTGTAATTGCTGCATGAAAAAACGACTTATAAGGTTGTTTTTTCGGGGGAAGGACAGCTATTGGTCTTTCCTGGTGTAGTTCTCAGGCTAGCGTTGAGTAAAAAGGTTGTACACCAACTCCTCTGTCGGGCTGGTTTTGTCCAGTCGCTGCACCACCATTAGTGCTTTGTGGGGATCGTCTTGACCTGCTGAGTGCTGGGACAGTAGTTGTCCCTTATGTAGAGAGTGTCTTGCCAGTGGTCCCTCCACTCAGTAGCGGAGTGGCAATCGTGAGAGTTTTCCCCGTGGGCCGGTAGTGTTTTGAGGCCGCGAGGGCCGGTCTGATAATAGTTATACATTGCAAGTTCTTAGCAACACCATCTGGTCAAACTGTGCAGCCTCTGCTCAACCCGTATACGGCATGCCGCAGCAGACTCTTGTTTCAATACAAACACAGGCTAATCAGGAAGCACTAACGAAGTGCAGGTCACAACCATGTCTAGGATTTTCAGAAATATAGGGGGATCAGTGAGCGGCCCCTCCCCAAATGGCATAGCCCTGGTCGGCCCATGACGTAAAGCCATCAAACACTTCTTTTTTTCCTCATCACGTTTGGAAGTCTATTGGTAACGTTAACAGACAGTGTTTGAGTCTAATGATGGAAAGTCATAAAAGAAAAGAGAAAGGTGGCGCTGAGAAGGTCTGACTTGTATTTTTTTTTTAATTATGGAGGAGGAGGCAGCGAAATGCTCCAAAATAACAGACATGTTTCGGACATCAACGAGTAAAGATACTACAGGTGAAATAAGCTAACTTTGCTAAGCACCTAATGTCACAGCTAGGCACAGATGGGAATTAGCACCAGCTACCAGCCAGCCAAAAGCTTGTGAAATGTGAAAGTAGCTCGTGGTAAATTAAAAGACAAATTAATGGTTTACTATTGAGTGGCTCTTGAATTTGTCCTTCAGTGGTTGGCAGATGTTCCTAGTTTTAAAATGAGTAACTTCCCTTGGCTGCTGCTATGTTAAGTGACTTAACATAGCAGCAGCCATGTTACCTGTAAGGTAGGTCAGTGGCTTTCCTTTTCTCAATTTGGCCGGCTGTGGCATAAGTTAGCTTGGCAGTAAGTGGTCTACACAATTTCCCGCTAGATTTTTTTGGTCCCATTCCGCCCCTGCCTCCACTGTTCCAACAACAGAATTTTGACAGGTTAAAACATAAAGAAAGATGTAAAGTCCTGGCGCAGCCATGAAGCCAAGAGGCCTATTGTGTGGCTCCTCTGGAAGAGTTAACATTAGATCTCAAAAACATTTTAACTACACACCTACGTGCACACCTAAAACATTTTATATTTATATTTGTCACATATAACAAAGAAAACTCTGACCCAACCCATGACCTGAAGAACATATCCTGAAGAAACGGATAAACTGCACAGCTATATGAGAAATCTAAATGTGTTTGATAGTGGCACATCCCTTCATTAACATCTTACCCCTCTATACCCAGCTTGAGACTGTGCCAAATGTGCCGTAGTTCTGCATTGTGACAATTTCCGGCACTTCAGATGTGTATTTCCTGGCTTTCTAATCAGAATGCTATTTTGTATCTCAAAAGGGGATCCATTCAGCCCAACATTAACAGCCCTCGTCTGTGATAATGTGAAGGCTTCGGGCCATAGGCCACCAGCTGCATCCACTTGTCAGTCTTTGGTACAGATGCCCTGTCTGTCTGCTGTGGCGAATGAAACCCGTGGACTAAATTGGCACTTATTGTGCAGAATGATTTTATGTACGCATTTTAATATGCCTCATCCAATTCCTTAACATGATTTAATTATATCTGCTGACAGCCATCTCAAATTTTAAAATGATGTAAATGGAATACTCCTGTCCCTCTTGTAATTTATGTCTTTGAGTGGCCAGTGTAGACCAAATAGAAAAGGCTATATAGCTCTTTGTATCAAACCTGAATACTCTCAGGCAATTTATCTAAATCTGTTGGATTTTCTGTGCATCATATTAGTTTCTCATACAAATCAAATAAAGAGAACTCAATTATGATGGATCAATAATTCAGCATTCTCAATTATGCTTTGATTGTAAGAAGCAATATCATCCAATCTTATCGTGTGTATAGGTGTTGTTGCTCAGTGGAGCTTTAGCTGATTGTTTATATGAGATTAGAGCTGTGTATCAAGGAAAAGATCAGGCAATGTCACAGAGCCTTAGATAGCCAGCAAGTGACACGTGCACAGACACACTTCCGCACACACTCAGAGACACTCCCAAATACACACACACACTTAATGACACAAACACGTAACATAAAGCCAAATGCTGCCACTAAAATTTGCATGGTGCTCAGTAATGCATTAGTGAACATCACTTGGCAATCTGTTCATACGGGCTTAATTGGATTTTAATACCGCCTCTGATCTTGTTTTCTAATTAACGGCGGTGGCTGGCAACCAAGCAGAACCATGCACCCAGCAACACCTTTGATCCCGGCCATATGGAGTTCCTCCAAGCACGCCGGGGATGTAAAAATCCCTCACCTAGATGTGGGCGAACAACAGGCCCCTGAATCAAAATGGATGGGGTGAGGAAAATGAAGGAGGGTGGAGAATGGAGGAGTGTGGCAAGGGGTGTTGAAAGAAGGAGGGGGAGCGGCACAAGGTGGTGGTGGGGGTGGGCAGTGGCATGTGTCATCCACACATCCCGACGGCATTGTTATTGATTAATTTCTCTCACGATCAGTTGTGATCACAGATACATAAAACATGAGAGGGGGGACCGAATGCCTGTACACCTTATCATCCTCGCTGCCATTCGACACCCTTTCCTTGCAACGTGGAAATGTCAATAGCTTTTCTAATCTGTTTACTTCTCCCCTTGTGGCCACTGCTTTATGCTTTTGATGAAGGGCTGCCAAAAAATGTGTCCTTTTTCTACCCTTGCTTTTCCTGTTTTGGCAGACAGAGTGTGGGTATTAAACTTTACGTCTGCATAGTCACCCTGACTCTCTCGCTGTTATTTAGTTGTAGGATATCACTTAAAGACCCAGAGCAGTTTTTCTTTTAAATTCACAATATTTAGTAGATATTAAGACAGCTTTGGGGCTCATTTCTGTATACTCAGCCAGTTTTTAGAGGAGGGATGTGGCATCAGCATGTTGACCAAAGCCACCCTGCAGCCTCAGCACCACAGGTTTTATGTTAGACATATCATAAGTGGAGGCATCGAATTAATTAATCTTCATGGTACAATCAATGTTGGAGAAATTCTTTCTGGGGGAAAAAAAGATTATAACATTGAATATTTTCAAATGTCATATTAAATTAAATATCTGTAACCCTTAGCTTTAACCGCTCTCCTCTAGCCCATATGCATGAATCAGTCAGACAGACAAGGATGTGTCAAAAGAAAAGTAGATCTTATCAATACACCAGTATGTCATTAAAGGAGTTTGGCATTTTAGGAAATTAGATTATTCTCTTTCTTGGCGAGAGTTAGATGAGAATATTGATACCACATTCATGTGTGTACAATAAATATGAAGCTACAGTCAGCGCGCAGGTAGCTTAGCTTAGCACGAAGACTGGAAACAGCGGGAAACTGCTAGCCTGGCTCTGTCTGAAGGTAGCAAAATCTGCCAACCTGTACCTCTAAAGCACACTAGTTAACACTGTATATTTTGCTTGTTTAATCTGTACAAAAACCAAAGTGTACAGGTTGTGGTTTTATTCTATAATTTGGTTAGGAGCAGTTACTTCCTGGAGTCTCTGCAGGATGCCTGGCAACCTCATGGTGACAACATAACTCCTGCAGAGTAAACAAATGAGATATACGTGTTAATTAGTGAGCTTTAGAGGTGCTGGTAGGCAGATTGTGTTACTTTTGGAGCCAGGCTAGCTGCTTCCCCCTGTTTCCAGCCTTTAAGCTAAACTAAGCTAACCAGCTTCTGCCTGTGGCTTCATAGTTATCGTGAAGACGTGAAAGTGGTATCAATCTTCTGAATAACGTATTTCCAAAAATGTCACACTATGTCTTTGTGACTCAGTCTGTGTGTTTTTTGGTTTGTTTCTATGTCTGACCTTTTGCACTCTGCTTTAGGAAGTTACAGAATGTAGGCTACTCGAGGCGGTGGAAATTTCTGAGCATCCTATGAGGTAAGAACAGTGTGCACATATATGTGAGGTATAGGCTGTCGAGGCGAAGGAATTCCCTTCGCTGTGATTTAGTGTAACTCAACAGCGTGATATGTGGTGTTACATCATATAAGATATGGTATATAGATTGATGCACGTAATGCGGAACCAAATTTTGTATAAGACAAGGACGGTGTGTTTTTGTTGCTCCACCATTGTATGGTATGTGAACGGAACTACATCCGACACACATTGGACCGCATCAACCGAAGTGTAAAACAAGAAGGGCATAGCCTTAATAAAAAAAAAGGAACATAGTAGTTGCTTGCTATCCCCTGTGGTTATGGCGACAGCCTATCTGTCACGTCAAGTCAAGGCAGTTGGACTTGCTGTGCATTCTTGGGGACTTTTCATCCTTCAGGCTTTAACAGTTCTACTGACTGGAGGGGGGGTCACCAGTATTTAACCTCTGTGGGTGGTTAAACCTTGACTTCAAGTGAGCGTAATGATAATACACAATACAATATGGCACTCATCCATGCATGGTGATTTTGTTTAGTTCAGCAAGCTGGCATTGTACTGCTGTCTGACAGAAAGCAGCTCATTAACTATGCATATCAATTAAAAAAAAACTGAGCACATGTGACAAATTTCATATTTATGACAGTATGATTGACAACCAGAAGGATGGTGTTATTAAAGGGTGTCACATTTCCCCAATACTGACGGATACAGTGTTTTGCAGAAGTTTACATTAACGCGCCCTATATGAAACAATAACATTACACCGGTGAAAAATGTGCTTCTTATGTATCTTAAAGTGTTGATCATGGCAGCAGGAGCTCGGATTAAAGAGTGTTTAAGCCCACAGACGCTCTCATGCTGCTGTTTGGCAAATCACTCCATATTCAATTCTTACTTTTGCAAAGAGGCACTCTGACATCATACAGTATGGCCTTCTACAACAACAGCAAAGAAGAAGAAAGACCCTGCCAGTGATTGCACCTGAATAGTGATGCCTTTTAACATGCTGGTTGTTTGTCCTTCACAGGGTAATTATTTGAACAATGTGTATACTGAAGAGGATTGTGACATATTTTGTCCTGGCCATGACTAGAAAAGCTTTAAGACTAAAGTGGAGTTTCTAATCAAGATTGTTGACAATGCCCAAAGGCCTTCTCTTTCTTTTATGTGGAACGCTTTCTTTTGATGAAAACAGAAATCTTTGCCCTCCTTAAATTATCAAGTTGTCCTTCGACCTTAGCATGTCACAAAGTTTCTCATCTTTCTATGAAAGACACTTTCAAGCACATTGAATGCTGTTTAAGTGGTATATTTGATTTTGGAGTCCTTTCTTTAAAAAAAAAAATGGCCTTAGCTGATATTTGAAAACAAACACATGCTAATGACTAACTCGATTCCTGCCATGCTAACACCGGAGTATGCTTGCCATATTAAACATCAATAGGAAAGTTAATTGCAAAGATTTGCTAGCGTCACCCTCTGAAAAGATTCAGCATGAGCTTAGCTTTTTGGACAGTCTCTAAATAATCATGTTATAGCATTATAGCATTGCTGCACTGTATGTCTCAACAATTTGCAGCAACAACATATACTGTATAAGTACATTAACATTCACATCAATATCTCACTTTATTTAAGAGCCTTTGTGGAAAAATTACTTCCAAGTCTTGCAAGTCTAGTCAATTAAAGATGAACAGTAATAATGTTAAAATCTTCCTCTGATATAACAGAAAGTTGCTTATACACGTCATCACATTATTGTCTGAAAAAGTACACCTTTCTCATGTCTGTGAGAGTGTGTTACAGCATGTTAGTCCATTTACACGTCCGCCTTCCCGTGGCACAAAAGCGGCTCCACCAGTTTGTCTGACAGTGACAGACAGGCCTGTTCTTTAAACTGTGAGCACAGACAAAAGGTTGCATGACATTACACCCCCGACATTATTTTAACAGCAGCTAAAGAAGTTATTTTTAATTAAAAAAAAAAGTGGAAGTATTTAATTTGGTGGCTTAGAAGAAGGGGAAACTGATTCACTTAACCAAGAGCACATATCTAATAAAAACATCAAAAATAGATTAGATGGCAAAAAAATATATATATATATATATATATATATATTTATATTTTTTATATATATATATATATATATATATATATATATATATATATATATATATATATATATATATTCTTTTTGTATATTTTGACTAAAGCTTTAATGAGCTCACCTGTATTGAAAAATAGCACACCAGCCTTAGTTGTGATGACTGCAACCTATTTTCCTTAAGATTACAGTCCCACGACGACAATTTATTCAAGTTTGGAAAGGGATCGACCATGAGGATTGGATACTGCAGAGTTGCAATCTCAAGGGGATCAAGGTTTTAGCCATAAAATGCGTGGGGGCTGCGCTTTACAATAAATGGAATAAAAGTCGCACCTCTAAGCTCACTTGGCCCCTCAACAGCAAAGCTCAGTTTGTAAATCACGATGATAATTTGACCATAACATGATAATTGTGGGATACTAAAATGAAACAAGAGAAGATTAAAATTGATCCTGGGCTTATTCGCAATAAGAGAGACACACAGTTAAAGAAAGATGAAAACACCCCGGCATGGGATCATCTTTAAATTTCTTCTGAAGGTAAATGTGCTTAATGTTTTCTCTGTAAAGTAAGTACGCGTTCATCAAATATGAGGTTGGCTGGGAATCAAAGTCAAAGGTCTAATTATGGCTTCCACAGAATAGACAAAAAAAAGTTATTCCTCTCTTCTCACACACTTACACGTATGCATGTATGCATCATGCGCATTGCAACGTCCACAGCGGTGTATACACGCCCAGTGTACTTAGCCCGGGGTGATTCTGGCACAGATACAGAAACCAACAGACAAGTCATATCAGCACTGCAAACCATCCCTCGGGTCAAAAGTGATCATCAGTGGAATACCACAGCAAGTTATAGACTGAGGAGCAGTTTGGTTCAAGCGCTGGAATGAGCCACCTTGCTCAATCAGCGTTGTGAAACAGAGGGTATAAAAATGCAATCGAATGTAAGTTTGATTTATAAAGTGTGGCTTTTATAAGCTGTCAAGCTAGAATTATATGTTGTGTCCCTATGTGCCTTCCCATAACAAGAGTCACACAGTCCAGAGACAAATAAGTTCCATTCACTGATTGCACAGAAATAATAAAAAAACAAACAAGTGAGTACTCAAAAGTCTTATGGGAGCACCACGTGAGCATAAAGGACAAGAATACAGGTCGTCTCCCATACCAAAGGAAGAAATTTCAAAAGAATATGGTCAAGTCAGAAGCCTTTTGTCACATGGCAATTCACTCCTTTTCTGCCTGCCGTCAAAGAGAAGATTAAGTTGTCAAAATGTGGGCCCGTGTCCAGACCTGGTCTTTTGAGTGGATATTCACTAGTCTGATCTCCACCACTGCTAATAGACAGAGCTCAAAGGGGAGCAGGGAGAACAGAGGAGGGAGAGGGGTAAGAAGGCTTTAGGATCACTTTACCTGGATTCGGCAGTGTGGCGCTGGTGGATTAGTGCCCCGGGCCTCATGGCACGCTAGTCTGCAAACACCCCCATAACACTGCTCTACAGGTACAAACACACATGCACACACACGCTCATTTACAACACAGTGGCCAATAAATACACAAACACATACATTTCAGGTTTATTTTGCACATGTGTTTTTTGCCCTTATATCCAAACACACACACACACACACACACACACACACACACACACACACACACACATGCTTTTAAATGCATTCTGGTCTGCAAAAAACACATCTATACGCTACACACACAACCAAATGCCCAGTGATCTCAGTGGTTTCACAACATCTCAGCTCTATGCAGCCGCAGCGCAGATGGAATAGCACTAGATAAAACAACCACTCTTAATTCCAGTGACTTAGAAAACTTCTGCACTGATTTCTGGCTTCTGTACAGTTGGGATGCCTCACACAAACTTTCCTCGACATCCTAGAAGCTTTTAGAAGTCTGTTCCTGGTCTGATACCACTCTGTAAGGTCACTCACTCATCCAGAACTGCCAAAACCATAACCCATAAAGGAGAAAATACAGGTTGTTCTTGGCAGGGGAGGAGAGAAACCCGCCACAGCTTCATCCCTCTCTGCTGCCCGCCTCTGCCTGCTCTCCCCCCAGTCACTACCTGATGACTTCTCCATCCGTTTTAATTGGTAATTATTTTGCGGGGTTTAATGCCTTTATTCAGACTGTCAGTGTGGAGTCAGGAGAGGAGGATTAGGTGCCCCAGGGGGACGAGACACTGGCACGGCCAGGACAGCTCATTTTTACACGGGCAGGGGAGGAGGACAGCTCATCTTTGATCCGGTTGGGGCTTCGCAGGCCAGAGGGGTGACAGCTGCACTTTCTTTAGCCCACATTTGAATTTGAATTCTATCTTAGGATGCAGCGCGCGGCGGACTTGGCAGGGCAGTGGGGTAATCTGCTCGGCACAAACGCCCGGGCCTTTTCTTCCTGTGTGCCCTCGCAGAGATTGGAGTAATTAAAGTTAAATGGAATGCATTAAAAACTCACTTGTGCCGAGGCTGTGGCGGCCGTGCCATCAGTGAATGGGCTGGGGCTGTCCTTTTACGCTACTCTAATCCTGCAGAATATATGTGTGCCCCGTGACTTTGATGCTACGCTACCAAAGCATCGGAAACGGCTACCAGTGGAGCTACAACTGACTGCTGGCTTTCACCTCAGAAGAACATCTTGGAGAGCAAATTCAGCTGGATTCAGACATTGGCAGGATGTTGGATGGAATCAGCTCGGAAAGGCTATTAGCACTTTCCAGACTCACATGCCACTCTCAAATTGCTACGCTTTGATGTATGGTCTATTTAAACGCCACACACTGCCTTTTCCCTGACCTGTGGTAATATTTAGAGTGAATTCTGACCAGCTGTCACATTAAGAACTTGTACTTCCAATTGTTCTACAAAGCGGTTGGCCTATACATGAAGAACAGCTTTCCATGCCAACAAATGCTGGCACTCAACTGATGCAACTTTGCAGAAGAGAGATGGGCGCTCCCAGTTTGTCAGCCATCTTGACATGGACAGTAATTGCAGCAAAAAAGACAAACCTGCTCCTATAGCCATAGGCTGGGAACCAAACCTGCTCTTCAAAGTGTATGTCAAGAGACTCGAGGCATCAGACACTACGGTAATTGTTGCCGTCTTTCATTTGAGAGGAATGTGGACAGAGACAAAGGGGGGCAGGCTACAAAACTATCATCATAATCTCTGCCTGGCTTTGTGTGTGATCCTCAAGCCCTTCTAATGAGAGGAGATAGGACGAGGAAGAACATACAGAGGAGGGGAGAATTGTTATTTGAAACAGAAAATACAAGACAGTGCAAGTGGTAAAAAAAATAACTTGCACGCTCACTGTATTTGTGGTTTAACTATCTAGAATATGGATGATTGACAAAAACACAAATCAATAAATCAGTAAGTCAGTGACTGGTCTTCCAGTCTGTACACCTCACAAACAACTTTTTAACCAGAAAAAAAGTGAAAAGAGCCAGCAAACAGTCATTACACACACGTTTCCCAGGTTTCACAGTAAATGCCTACAGCCAAAAGCATGCACAAATTTGTCCGATAGCGTGACACACCAAATATTTCCCTAAGGGATAAGGTGTTGTGGAGAAATAAAGTATAAACATGGTGGCCACCTAGTTTGACACCACTTTTTTGACATTGACATTTTACATCATTACTTTTTAATACCAGAACATATTTTGCCCAAAACACACCAAACATGACATGCCAAATGTTTCAGGAAGCCAAATGTGGTCTGTGTTACATTCTTGGAAGGGCGAAAAAAGTCTAAATGACACTGACCTCTCCACAGTTCTCAAGATTTGCTGCCATGCTTGAATGCCCTTTTCCTCACCGAAACTTCCCATTATGGCCTGCCTGGTTACTTCACTGCTATTCTTCTTTTGTGTTTTGTGTTTGCTGTGACAAAAGCTAAAAAGTTTTATCACTGCCTATCCAGCCCACTATCCTGCCTACCAACACCACCAAAGCTCAGTAAATGACATGGTATAAGTCATTTTATCTATAAAAACACTAAAGTGTAAAAACAATGTTGCAATTTCACAGGGGGGGGGGGTTATTGTATGTGCCTGACTATTTCTTGGCTAGTCGGAGTGAGTTTTCAAACACCATGAGGAACGTAATTCTTCAATGTACATATTTTTCATGATGAGTCTCCTTTCTTGTTGCCAGGGCAATATTTTGTATTGAGCCCCTAAATTGGATTGTGAAGACAGCTGATCTGACAGAGTCTTCAGGCAGATTAGATGAAAGACCGAAAGTAAAGAATGGGAAGACAAACCAGACAGACCAAAACAGAATGACAGAGAACAAGACTAGGTTAAAACATATGGCTGGATTGTTATGGTCAGTGTGCCTAATTGTGGCCAAGTTGTTACAGGGATAGTCAATGGTGGTGTCTATAATGTGAATATAGATATTAAATGTTCATCTGTAGTGGTCTCGGTGATATTTGTTTGTTGTGAACTGAAGTAGCGTATCACATGGTAAAGATATGTCTGAGACAAATAATTGAGGATGGGTTCGACTCCGACATGCAGCAAAGGGAAGGTCGAACCCGCGGCCGCTGCATCGAGGAGTACACCTCTATATATGGGCGTGCTCTACCAGGCGAGCTACCCAGGCGCCCTAATTGTGCTATTTTCAATAGAAATTTAGTCTGGATTCCTCATCTTAAGTGTGTAATTAATAGTACTTCAGTCAGGAACAATCTTGTTATAGATTTAACCATTTATTGCAGCAAACGAAGTACAGTTATGCTTGGCGCTGATGGCTCCACTCTTAATAATGCTCCCTGGATTAGCCTAGCAGCATGCTAAACTGAAACAGGGAGCACAATGCAGAAAACCCCAATCGGTATACTAGAGTGGGCCCAAAGCAAGACATTAAAAACCATTTTAATCTTTGAGTCATGTTAGGACTCTGAACTAGGAAGGTGGAGTCTGGGGTGGTGGAGGCAAAACGTTGTCAACAGCGGTGAGTGAAGCAGCGTCAGGGACCATTGAGGAGGGAGTCATATTTAAATGAAATGCCTTGATGTGGGAATGGCTGTGATTACTGATAGAAATGATAATTAAATCAGTAGGCATCTTACTTTTGTGTCCTGCTTGAAATAACACAATGCTTAATTTTGTTGAACTAGGTTTCTCCCCATGGCGATTAGGAACTACAGGCTCAAATGTTGGTCTTGAGGAGCTGGAGCATTTATTCTCGGACAAACTGAAACATACACTTTTTAATATTGGTTTTATGTACTACAACCTCACAACTTCACTGTTGACTTCTTCTCTGCTCTCTTTGGTGCACCGATGTTCCACCGGAAACTGTTCCCCTGGCATTCATTGTGTCCTTAAGGCCCTGACACACCAACCCGATAATCGGCCGTCGGACAGTCTGGCGAGGTCGGTGACTCGAGTCTGTTTGGTGTGTTCCGTGCCGTCGTCCGTCGGAGGGGCCGTCGGCCTTCATTTTGACCGACCGGACTTGCTGGGTCAGAGGGCGGGCAGGCGAACTCAATCACCAATCTGATTGGTGGAGTGCTAACCCGGAAATGGCGAGCGGGATGAGTGACGAACGCCTCTCAAAATCTGACGAAAATCTTTTAAACTGACCTTCAGCAGATTCAGACCTTCAGATTCAGCAACTGTATGGCCTATTTCTCGCTTAAAATGTTTTCAGAAACACGTTTCAGTGAACTGTTTTGACCCACGTGACGCGTCTGTCATTTCCGGTTTTCATTTTTTGTATTACATCTCGCGCACGCGCAGAACTTACGCTCAAGACGGCGTCGCTTCAGTGTGTTCCAAGGCACTTTTTGGTGTCCGACTGCCTTTTCTGCCGACGGTCAGCCATCATGTTTGTGTGTCAGGGCCTTTACGCTACATTAAGATGGGTTTATTTGAAAAGTGTTTTTATTCCCCTTTCTTTATAATTTCTTTATTTCTGTTATTTAAGTAGTGTATCTTTCACCAGGTTAACCCCGGCCGCTGAAGCGCCACCCACTGTCTTTCAGCGCCACCCACTGTCTTTCGGCGCCACCCACTGTCTTTCGGTGCCCATCTTAAGCAAAGAGGTAAAAGCATATTTTGCGCCAATATTTAAATTTAAAAAAGTCACCTCAGTCACTCACTCACTCACTCACTCACTCACTCACTCACTCACTCACTCACTCAGTGACAGACATTTAAGGTTATAATGCTGGTCCCGGTTGTTCAGCCAAAAAAATGCAGATTTACAGCCCGAACAGACAACTATCCCTCTCATGGACTGCCCTAGCTTATCTATACGTACACTCGTGCATCTGGACATTACACCTGCAGGTCAGGATTCAAATATATCTGCAATGCATACATCCTCTCTTTAACTGCATAATCTGGGGAAAGTGCCATGATTACAATCATACTACTATTGTCTGTAATAAACAGGCAAGCTGGTGCTTCTGTGGAGGAGGGATTCAAGTGCTTGTTCACTTAAAAGTGAAAAGAATCCCTGAATAACTAATTATAAGGCATCTGAATACCAATATAAAACCTTGGTTTATACTTTTGTGGACTTGATTAGTGGTGATTTGTCTATTCGCTGACAGGCGCTTGATGTTGGCGAGATAAGGGGGGAAAAAGCCCAAGCTTTTGGCTGGGAGCCCCTATTATTCATGGGCAGCAGTTGAGTGTGTATTTTCATTAGATGTGTGAAGGCCTCTAAGGTCTAAGAATGCACTTTAATAGATACCTGTCAAATGTAATTAACTATGTTTTTCCTATATCATACGCTTTCCCATTGCCTCCAGCCAGAGGCTTCACAGTGTGTTTGTGTGTGTGTATACAAGTACACATGCTTATGTGTGTCTGTGTGTGAGAGAGACAAGAGTCTGTCTCAGCGCCTTTTGCCACCCAGCGATTGGAGACAGTTTTAATTGCAGCATGACAACCACAAGAAAGGACCAGAAGCCCCATAAAAGCCAAAGCAAGCTGGCAGCCGTCCCACAGTGGAAAGCTAGCCATGCCATAATTACAGGTAAAAAGACCTCTAGCACTGTAGCTCAGCACCGTGTTTATTTTACACCAATCATGCAGCTATGCAGGCATCCCAACAATAACGTGCTCTGTCCCGACAGGACTGAGGTGCCTCCGAGAAAGACTTGGACATCACCGGTAATCAAGGAATGTCTCGTGGCTCGGAGACTGAACCCTTGTCAGAACATGAAAGCGAGCGGAGAGACCTTGATTTTAAAGAGCTCAGATGAATTCACCAGTGCAAGTTACATTGTTCCCAGTCAGAGAGGAGCCACGCATGGCATCAATAATTCATGTTACAAGACTCACTTCTGCCTCCAGTGAGCAGGTCGACTTAAACGTTTTGATATCCACGGGCGCAACGGGCCACATTAAAGACACATTAGCAAAGTCAGTGACACCTCCCGCCGAAAAAGAAATACATTCTTTTCTCAGGTGATCACCTGTGCTCGTTCTAGCAGCAGGTTCGTTATGCGATGACTTCTTTTCTTTGTAGCGTATTTGGTTTTGTATGAGCAGAGGAGTGTTTAATGACTGTATGCATGATAGCACAGACATTTCGCCTGGCTTATGGGAAGAGCGGGGTTGTCTCTCAAAGTGACAACAGGGGTAGAAAAAAGGGCTCCTGGGTGGCGAACACTGCACGTGTTTAAAGAAATGTGTTGGGAGTGAACCGGGGACCCTCCTCTAGAGTACACTCAAAACGATTTTAAATATGCTCAGCTCGTTCAAATCCTGATTTCATCTCCCAATTTTAAGCAATCACATTGGTAATCTCGCCAATACACTAACAGTGTAAATCAAAAAAGATTTTAGTGACAGCATTGGTCTCTATTTGGAAATCCAGACCCGAGCACATAAATCTCACCTCTGTAAGTGCTTTACGAGAGCACAATGTGTGTTTTATGTGTTCTTTATGAGTGTGGAAAGGCCACATCTTGAATGACACTCACTGCCAGAGCCATTGGGGGGGGAGAAAAAAAAATACAAAACATAAAACATATGCTCACTTTTTCACTAAGAAGGCGTCTGCGTCAAAATCCACGGCAACATGTTTCCTCTCACCTCTTTTTTTGAGTTATTCATTCAATGACTGTTATTTACTTGCATTCACTAGCTTGTGGTGATTTACTTGTTAGGTAATGACTGTCAAGGCAATTGGCTGCTAAAGTGGTGAACCGGGACACAAGTGAAGGGCAGTGTTTATCACGGTATTGACTTTCTGACGAGGGTGCCACAGACTCTTTTGTCACTGGCCACTGGAAGAGCTGGCCGTGGGAGGTCGCATACACACATGATGGTTCTTAGCTTAGCATGGGAGACTGGAAGCAGTGGGACACAGCTTACTTGGTTCTCCTCAAACCTCTCTAATGGTTACCGCTCCATTCTCCACTCCATCTGATACAGGAGACGGACATTTGTGACTGTAAAAGAGAAAGAGGATTGGGGAAGCTCCTTTGGACCACGCAGATCCATCCTGCTGGTGTCGCTGCTGTTTTCTGTTCCGGTGATCTTCCCTGCTGTGGTTTCTCCGGTGCTCTGCCTGCTGCCATTGTCAAGGTGGCCTTTTCATATATCACCCCTGACTATCACCAGGATTCGTGAGTACTGATTACTTTGTACCTGCATTTTATTCTGTTCTGAAACCCACTTTGTCACCAAGTTTCTGAGTGACTATGGGAACATTAATAACATTAATGATATGTTATTAATTATGATTTCAGGTAGGAACTTACCAGCAACGCCAAACCTGGGTCATCGAATCAGGCAAGGAGGTTGATATTGACAATATACTTGATATAACTGATATTTCACAATTACCACTGGGTCCGTGTGGGTTGGTTTTTATGAATATTACACCAAGATTGTGGAATATATTTTCAGACATGTCAGAGGGCTGTTTTTGTGTTATGTTAAACTCTACATTAATAAGCTCTAAAAACACACACACATTTGATAGTGCGAAGAATCAGTCAACTGAGGGACAGTTTGGGTGAAAAATGTTAAACTCTTCGAAAACGACATGTACAATTAATTTCAAATTCCACCAAACGATATGGTAGGTGCTACTTTTGACAAGTTGATTCCAAATACAAGTTTTGATCTGTGTTCCCATGGGACTCTTGGCACTTACAAACATATGGTGTCCATCTGTCTATACACCATAGGTGTAATTGATCTACAGTGAAATTTAACAGAAAAAAATATATTCTTTTGCTACTTTAGGATGATTCCATGCAGTTAAATTCAATCGTACAGACGTCGTTGGCTCGCTTGACAGCATTGAAGATATGAATTGTTCAGCGATGGACACAAGCACATAAGCTTCATGGTGGAGTGGAGTTGCAGTGCGTGCAGGATGTTGCGGTTATGGAGGTTTTTACTGCCAGAATTCACAACGTCAAAGCTAATAGAGAATAGAAACAGGAAGCCACTGCAGCAGTTATCACGAGACTGTTTACCAGATGAACTTCACGGATTGTATTTAAACTAAGGATACAGGAACAGGCTTTACTGGTGCTACTCCTCCATACTTTTTTCCATATGCTTCACATACTCTGGTGGTGTAATCACAGGAGAGAAACTGTTGGTCCAAGATAAAAGAGTGGGCTGAGATTGATCCGTAGAGTAACAGACTGACTGGCCACCAGCTCTTGTGTCTGTGTCACGTAGAGCTGATGAACTACCGGAGCTTTAAAAGGGAGGCGGAAGAAAATCATGAGAAGACCACACACAACCACGAGAGGGAGGGTGGTCTCTGATCTGTTGACAGAGAAGATGAACTAGGGGGATTTCATACCTGCAATCATCTTATGTCATCTGGGTCAAGTCATTGTGAAGTGAGACATGACTGTGCTGCCTATTTTAAAGACATGTAGTTTTGATCAATTCCAGGAGTGACAGTTCTTGTAATGGTAACACTGAATGTTTAAACGTGTCCCATTTTTAATTTTTTTTTGTAATTGGTCTACATTTCTCAGGTATAACATATCATACATCATAGAAGCTACTGTTAGTGATTAAACTGCTATCGCTCCCTTTTTTATGTGTCCTGTAGTCAGAGAAATGTATAAAGTGCATTGCTTATTTTGGGAAATACACTTACAGTGGTGCTCATAAGTTTATGAACCCATGCTAAAGTTGACTTAAAAGAGGAATAAAAAAATCATCTTTTGGAAATTGATCTTAATGCCTTAATTAAAAAATGAGGACAAAATCCAACCTTTAAGGTCACCAATTTTCTTTGTGAATGAATAATGTATCGTAAATAAATAAATGTTCTTCCTTAAAATACAGGGGGCATAAGTAAGTACACCCCTATGTTAAATTCCCATAGAGGCAGACAGATATTTGTTTTTAAAGGCCAGTTGGAATTAAAATAGCCCCACATCATCACATACCCTTCACCATACCTAGAGATTATTTTCTTATTTTCTTATTATTTTGTACATTAAATATGAAACACCTTGGCTTAGCATAGCATAGCACAAAGACTGGAAACAAAGGGAAACCGCTAGTAGGACTCTGTCCAAGGTAATACAACTTCTAAAGCTCACTGATTAACACATACTGTGTATCTCTTTGTTTAATCTGTAAGGCAAGTTACTTTATTTAAATAGCACAGTTCATACACAAAGGCAATTCAAAGTGCTTTACATAAGCATACATATACAAAGCAAATACAACCTAAAATTCAACAATCATAAAAACTGTACTAAAACTGAAGCATAAAAAACATGATTACTTAGCCAGGCAACCAGCAAACACTTCAGGAAGTTGCTGCATCTGGCTAACAAATAGTCCAGCTAGAACTACATGTGGTTTTTATAAGGATTAATCAAACCGGATATATCATGTTAACTAGTGAACTTTAGAGATGATGGAAGGCATATTTTGTTACCTTTGGACAGAGCTAGCCTATTGTATAATGTTACCTCTGTTTTCAGTTGTTATGCTATGCTAAGCAGTCTTGTATAAAGTACTTGAACGCAATACTTGAGTAAAAGTACTAAGTATTTTACCAGAAAATGACTTTGGTAGAAGTTAAAGTCTCCTATTAGAATATTACTTGAGTAAGTAAGTCTTAAAGTATCTGATATTTACTGTACTTAAGTATTAAAAGTAATTTTCTGATATTAAATGTACTTAAGTATTAGAAGTAAAAGTAAAAAGAACTTTGATTATGAACTTTATGGCCAAAGGTGTGTTATCTTCATCACCACAGTGTCGTCGGGGTGGTCATCGTCTGTTACCATGGCGGCAGAGCCTGCACCAGGTGCTTCCATGACACTCTCAGTCATTATGCTTCCTCCTCTTCTTCTTCTTCTTTTTGCAGCTTGGCAACAAACAGGCATTAGGTCACCAACTGGAATTGATGCATCATCTTGGCAATTTAGGAGCAGTGATTCGCCAAACCTCCTTTTTTTTACAGTGTAACAGATTTCTTCTGATTTTATTTTGTAGTAACGAGTAACTAAGATGCTTAGGGGAGTAAAAGTATTCGTTTTATTTAGGATATGTAGTGGAGTAAAAGTAAAAGTTTAAATATAAAAACGAAGTAAAGTACAGATACGTGAAAATTCTACTGAAGTACAGTAGCGAAGTATTTGTACTTCGTTACTTTACAACACTGATGATACTGTCTCCTGACTTTAACTTGATATTTAACGGACAGACGTAAGAGTGGTATCGATCTTCTCATCTAACTCTCAGCAAAAAAGCAAATATGCGTATTTTCCAAGATGTCGAACGATTCCTTTAAGTTAAAAGAGTAGCAGCACACAGAGTACCAAACACACACTAAGTTTACATGCACATAATATTCCAGATTTTGCCCTTATTCCGAAAAAAGACGATATTCCGACTAAGCTGTTTACATGACTAATGAAAGTGAATATTCCCGTTTACATGTAGCCGTGCAAAATACGATCTTTTCAAAGTTTACCCGCGGTGGCGGACTTGTTGGACCGTGCGAACACGGCGTCCCTCTTTTATTTCTTCAACCAGCTTCTTGAAAAGGTCGGCGTAGCGATCTCTGTGCAGATCCAAAAACCTGTTGATATCCAAGTCTTTGATGATGTTTAAAAGTAGCTGTGTTTCTCCTTATCGGGTCTGCAGCCTTGCAAACTGTTGGCTGGTTGGTTTGTGTACAGCAACCATAGCAACGCTCAGAGCTGAACGTAAGCCGTAAACAGGCAAGAGGCCGTAAACTGCGCTTAAAACCCCCGATTGAGACACATATTCCGAATGCCCTGTATACATGTCCTAAGAATGCCTGTAAAACCCGAATGATACCGGAATAACCCACGTCTTAATCTGAAAATGCTATTTTCGGAAAAAGGTCTTATTCAGAATATCTAACCGACCATGCTGTTTACATGACCTGAATCAAATTCGGATTATGTCATAGTCGGAATAATAGTAGAATATTGGTGTGCATGTAAACGTACTCAATGACATCGTGTCTTAGGCTGCATCCTCACTACTACGTTTTCGTTAAACGGCATTTGAAAGAAAAACGATCTCCGTCCACACAAGCATTTAGGCTCTGTATGAGAAATGATCTCTGTCCATATTAACATGTCTGACAATGCATATCACATGACCATTCACATACACAAAGGAAGCAGATTGTCTAACGTTACTCTGCATAAGTTGAAAATACAGAAAATACTTTGGAGAAGCAATGGCAAAAAAGACCAGGGATTTATTTGCCTGGACCGTCGACAGGTGGAACTGTACTGAAAGGTATGTAAGCCTAACTAACTGAAGATCTCGGTTTCTGCCCGTCCAGACTACAAGGCCACCTTGGAGTTTTCAAACTTAAACTGGGTCAGCAGTGTGTCCAAATGTCTCCATTTAAGGGGGTTCGGAAACGCAGAGTAGTGTAGACGTGAGGCGTAAATGTAGCAAAAGTTATGTGTTTTTAAAGCTACATTGTGTAAGAATTTCTCCCATCTAGCGGTGAAATTGTATATGACAACCAACTGAATATTACTTTCTAGCCCTTCCCATTCCGAGCGTGTTTTAACTTCTACGGTGGCCGAACCTGAAATTAGCTCTTAGTATCTCCATCGTCTACACACAGCTGTTCTAGCTGTAACTAGTCTGTGTTACAACTGCATGACGTGAGTTGTCTGCCAGGGAAATCACGACGTTATGCACAACCATGCTATAGTTAGCCAATCAACTATAAAACTTTGAATTTACACAAATAGGCAGAATTACCTGTCGAGAAGAAAGCAGGCAACTTCAGCGTCCCTTTTAAAATCCTTGCTCCTCTTTCCATCTTGGAAAAGCCACTCCAATATTAACTTTGGTCTTGTTGCTTTGCTTGTCGTGTTGTCGTTTTGATTCTCTTTTTAACGTCCTTGGCGACTCCATTACATGTCCGCAAGAAGAGGTGTGATCCTCCATCTTCAACAGGCTTTCAAATCTGCCAGCAGTCGCGAGTAATCGCCCCCTTGCATTCGTCACGGTGCCACTGAGTGTAAAAGCACGAAAGGCAGAGGTATGTCCCTCTTTGGCTAATGTGTTTTAAAGATGGAGGCGCAACATGGCTGCCGCAATTCAAGGGACTCGCTCATATGTATTCTGAATGATTCTGAATGGCAGATTCTAGCGTACGAGAATACTTTGATTAGTTGGTGGAAGTAATTACACATAAATGAGCACATATTTGTGAACGAACAAAGGGTTTTTTGCTAAGAATCAACTCAAAAAAATCACACAATGTAGGTTTAAACAAAAACGTACTTGTGTGATGTAGCCTCAGTGAGCCATGTAGGTAAAGTATGCGAGTGTGTGCATAAATAGACACACAAAGACACGCTCACACACAGTTTGTACACAAACTCACACAGAGACACACACGTGCTGCTATGAATTACTTAAATGCTCCTACTTTGCTTGTGCTACAAGATATCCAACCATGCATGTACTTTCATTGCACATGCACGCACACACACTTTTGCTCTCTCTTGACTATAAATTTGCATATCTAGAAAGTATTTCCTGGTAAGTAGAGCAATGGCAGCTCTCAGGAGAGACACAGACACAGATAGAAATTTGTATTAAAAAGAAGAAACATCTAAGCAGAAAAAAAGAACAAAACCGCAGTACACCATTACTTTAATGATCCATCATGTTCAAAGGAAACTTATTCACAATCCTGCTGCAATAAACAAGGGAATGAAACACTGGAGTAAAGTGCTTTTCATTTGGTGCTTGCATGCAGCAGATATTTGCTCTTCACTCCTCCTTTTCTGTTGTTTTTAACCCCGTTTTCTCAAACAGGTCATATAGCCACTGCACACACCAATAGAGATCTGTTAAAGGGACGATGTTGAGGATCACAGCACACAAGAACGGGTTAAAGGTCAGATTCCCGTTGTATCTCCTCTCCACCGTAGGAATGTGGATGTGTCTAGCCCAGTGAAATTTCCCTTTTCACTTCACAGGCCAATACATTGTAGGATCAGAGTTCAAGGGGTTCAAGAGTCCCAGGAGGTGTCAACCTCATTAGCTGAGAGCGCATCAACCCTAACCCACAGGGCTTTCTCAGTATTTACGTAACCTCTGACCTCTCGCTACTGGGGAGTCTCCCTCTTTCTGTTGTTCATCACCTATCAGTCTCCAGTTTATTCCCTTCTTCCGAAGGGGTTTCAGGATTCAAGTTCACTGTCAGCGAAGCCCAGACACGTTGAGGCCGTCCAGTACTGCGTTTGAGGCTAAACACTGTGTGAGCCTACCTTTTGTGTCTGTATATGTTGTGCAAACATGTGTGTCTTGGTTGAAATGGTATTTTAAGTACTTTACTTAAATTATATTTATTTTGCTAAACATGATATATTGCTATATTTGATCATGGGGGAGCCATCAGAGGTGTGTGTGTGTGTGTGTGTGTGTGTGTGTGTGTGTGTGTATTTTAACCAATTAAGTGTAGAAATGAATACAGCTTTATCACAAAACATAAAATAAGCGGAAATCTAATGTTTCATAATATAATTTTTTGCAATAAAGATGAATCAACAATGTGGGGGTTTAAAGAGAATAGCTAGAGCAGCAGATAGTTTTGTCCAGTGGAACTGTAACGTAGCAGCATTTAGAGAAATCGCTGCTGGAAGCTCACAACAACACAACAGAAACGGTTTACATGGGACACCAAAAAGTGCTGCACTCGGCTGGGACACGCAGCACAGTTTTTTTGGCTTATTTTAACATTGCAATGGCATGATTCGGATATTATTGCAGATACCTGCTGTAAACGTAGCGTTAGCCTTTTGCTTTTTATTCTAATGTCTGAATCATGCAATCACAATGCCGCACACTTGTTGTCAAATCGATGTTTTCGGGTGTCATCAAGTTGGTGCAGATGCTAAATGCTGCACGTGTTGTTTAATTGGTGAAGATGTTTCTTCATTTTCTTGTGTTGTGTTTTTTTTTTTGCAGCATGTTGAGCTCTCGTGGCCACCGTACTTTAAGTAGTCAGAGTTTGAACGTGTGCAATTCCATAACTACTGGGCAAACGTGTGATGTGATCCAAATCTCCAGAACAGCTATGGACCTTGTGGTGAAATTATTTTCTTAACAATCAATCAACAGTTTATCAAATGTGGAGGCTGTCGTGTTTGAGTTGACCTTAATCTCTATCCTAATAAACCTTGCCTCAAGTGACACAGGTGACACCTTGTTTATAAGGGCAGCCAAACTGGATCGGTTTCAACTGATATGCGGAACAGCTAGACTCCCAGTCCAGGATCCTTCCTCTCCACCCCCCCTCTCTCTCTTTAAGCGCCTGATTGTTTAAGTGATAAGTGATGGTGATGGATGAGCCAAGCTTTGTGTAATTATTGTCCTGGTTATCATTGTCACTGCTGATAGCATACATCACCGGGTCCCAGCCCATTTTGCATTGTGATAAATAATAGTAGCCAGAAGAAGAAAAAAACCCCATTCAAATCATTTGTGAACAGAGCCCTGGAATGTAAACCCACGGGCAGGCTAATGGAGGGTCTTGGTAGGTACGAGCACTGATGGTGTGAAATCATGACTATCGGGTGATGCCGGGAAACTAATGTTTTTACTGTGTGTCTGCTGTAATGAATGCCTAATGAGCAGCGCAATGAACTACACACACACACGCACACGCACACACGCACACACACACACACACACACACACACACACACATACACACACAAGCACACGCACGCACACACAGAATTTGCTCTACCAGCTCAGATGCCTCAACATACTTGACCTTTTCCTCACTTCCTAGCTTATACACACAAAGCTGCTTTTAAGGAGGAGCCATTCAGCCATTTAAATACTTTGTCAGAGGTGATTAACTGATTCTGATGCTTTATCGTGCATCTATGATACTTGACAGCCCTCAGGTGATGTAATCTCTGAGGATGATGAATGGATTATGGCAATTAGGGCTCAGATAATGGCTATTTTAATTTGCCTTCTACAAATGACTGTGTGCATTGTGATATCTTTTTCGAGGAAGGTTTACACAGCACCTGTGTGAAGTTAGAATCTAACGCCAGATAAGGAATGGCTTGAGGAAGTCGGCGGGTTTCTACAGCTACAGCAGAAGCTGATGTGATGTTTCCCACCCATTGACGTGGTGAGATATCATCTGCCATTTGCCACATTTGCTTGCATCGAGTGTTATTTTATAATAATGACGGCAGAAGTTCCGTTGTCTTTCGATCCGCCGCAATACAACTCCCTTCTTTGATGTGCTTCTGGGTCCCTCTCTCTCGTGACCCCCGACCCCGAGCATTATGCCATGCTAATTGGCCATGTAACAGTATTTCAAACTGTGATCAAATGCCATGTTAAATGTGGAAAACACACTGTAGACTAATTAGCCTTGACAATTCGTTGTCAAGGCTAATTATAAAACGTTGTTTTACATTTTTATTGGACATTATTGTTTTGGTTTATTGTTTAATGTGAGATTTCTTACAAATATAAATATGTTAATGTTCACTTAGAGTGTTTATATTTACATTCCAGTGTAGAGACTAGTTATTGCAGAATTGTGTATTTTATTGGGTATTGTGTCAGTAGACTATTTTTTTTCTAAGTTTTCCTGGAACAAATATGTATACAGGCAGTATTACGTTACATTGTAAAACAGTTCTCAATCCACATAACTTTAGTAAGTTCTTTCAGCGCTCAATCTGATTAAAGCAAAGGTGGAAAGACTACAAAGATATTCTACTTGAGTAAAAGTACTATTACTTTGATTAACTTTTACTTAAGTGCAAGTAAGATTACCGGTATAGAAATCTACACAAGTAGGAATAAAAAGTAGCTTATTTAAAACGTACTCAGAGTAAAAGTTACTTCATTTTTAATAGCGAAGTTGAGATGTACGTTTTTATATTTATACTTAATATCTCATTTATAAGTATTATACTTTAACCCTTGTGTCCTCGGGTCAAATTTGACCCGTTTTCAAAGTTTTTTTATATCAGAAATACGGGTTTCTTTGAACCAAAATGCCCAAATATAACACGGATGCATGGCTGTATGTTGTATGGAACCCATATTCATATACCTGCAAACGTTCTTTGCAGGTATAATTAATTATTATTATATTATATTAATATATTTTTATAACATTGGTTAAACATGTTTAAGTGGTTTTAAAACAGTATCCTGACTAAACTTTGACATAAACCAGTCTGTGATCCACTCAACATCGTTTGAGCTTAACTATTAGTCAAAATAATTCATAATTTCTGCCTTTTTTAACTCAAAAATTAGGTATAATGTCATATAAATTAGGTTTATTGACCATGCATTTAAAACAAAACGTTGAAAAGTGACAAACTTTTTTTTTTTAAATGTCATGGCATAAAAAAAGAGCCCAAAATGCTGAAAAAAGGATGGACAACAAGTTCATGGTTGAAGGAGAAGACACCACCAGGGTTAATGATATCGCAGCATTTTGTGATTTGAAAAGAGCACAAAGCCATAGGGCGCCTTTTTTATTTCCTTTCTTTTAGCTCAGTAACAGATGAGATTTGAAATGCAGCAAAGTACAACACTTTAAACAAAAACATACTTAAGTAAAAGTCAAAGTACAGATTTTAAAAACTACTTTAAAAAGTAAAAGTACACAAAAGAAACCCTACTCAATTACAGTAACGTGAGTAATTGTAATTCGTTACTTTCCACCTCTGCATTTAAGATACATTTAACTAAATTATAATTCTCTATAATTATAGTTTTTCTCAAAGATCTGTTCATTCTATTATAGGAACCGTTGGTTTGTAGTGTACTTACACCAACAGAGCAGCAATCTCTACAGTCATCTAGTCACTTCATTCCAGTTTTTTTGCAGCTCGTGGAGGAATCTGTCCTCCCTTCGGCAGTTTGAAATGTCACCTGATCTCATCAATTACTATCTGCTCGACAGACAAACTCTCCGTCTCACCTTAGTGGAAGTTTTAGGAGGTTAGATGTCTGACAATAAACTGAAAGGCTAAAAGACCAGAGAGAAGTCACCAGTGGACATTTAACAGCAAAAAGTGACACCTAACACCTGTAAGTGCTTTCTGCATGTCCCTGTAGTGCAGTGTCAGTAAACAGTTTCATCCATTCATTTAATCATTCAATCACACTGAGTTGGGTGTATTGTCGATGTCATGTGAAAACCATGTATCTCCAAACTATCAACTTTTATGAGCTAAAAAAGGCATGCATTTTCAGATAAACCAGTGTCTTTTTATGTTGTTTTTTTTTCAACCCATGAAAAAACACTTTCAAAATTCAAAATCACCAAATTTGGAGAGACACAGTTTTCTTTGAACAGCATATAGTGACTTAGTTTAGTTCTTACTTTTGGACTTTTTTTTTTTCTTCATAAACAATAAGATAAAAAAATAAGAAGAATTTTGACAAAAATGTTGGTCTTATCTTTCCTAACATGTCATCCAGCATTTCAGCATAAAACCACACACTCAGTTTCCTCAGATGCAAAATGAGAAAATAAATAATATACTATGAAACTTGAAGATTTGTGTAGCCCCTTTTTAGGGACTTGAGGTGTAATGCTGTGTAAGTTGATACAGTGACTCTGTTAGTAAGAATGCATGGTGTTCTTATGTTAAGGTTTTATATACAGATCAGGTTTCTGTGTAGGAATTACAGATTCCAGGAGGACCAGGAGCATTTTAAAAGGCCCTGAAGGCAGATCAATCAATGCTGGTGTGTGGAAGTTGAACTGTTGGAGAGGTTCAGACAGGTCAGGGAGCAGCCAGAGTTCACTGCCGGCTGCCTGGAGCTGTCTTTCCGTCATCTTCAACAATAGGTCATTGTCACAGGGAGGGAGGGTCGCTTATACACCAATTTAATCTTGGTCCCAAAAAAAAAAAAAAATCAAAGCCACGTTATTTTGGATGATTCTGAAATTAAATATTTTGTAGAATATCTATAGAGTATTTTTGAGTGAGAATCAGGTGCACGCAGTACAATGGATGACCTGAAATGACAGCTGGGATACATGAGCCACTAAGTACCCCATAAAACACCTTCACGCCTCTCCTTCGCCCTCTTTCCTTCTCCCTCTGTCTCACTTTCAACCCCCCCTCCGCCCCCCTCTCCATCTGTCTCTTTCTATAGCCCTGTCTTACTCTCTCATTCTAGCCCCTTTCTTTTTTTCTTCTTCATAGACAGATGATATGCTGTCCTCCTTCCAACACCCTCGCAGTAGCATATTTCTTTCCCTGGAGCAAGTAACTCTGTCTTCTGCCTGTGTCCACACTCCTGTCCCATCCACCACCACCCTCCCCCACAACAACACAACCCACGACGAGCATGGCCTGCAGCTTCGATGGCCCTCCGCGGAACAAAAACACATGCTGCCTCTCAAAAGCCTCCTTTATCCGCGGCGGACAAAAAGACGGCTTCACCTCCGCACTGTTCCCACCATTAGGCCCTGGCCTGGGCCCTTTTTCCCTGTCCCCTCCTCTCTCCCTCCTGCTCACACCCCCACTGGGTCCTTTCAGCACGGGGCAGTGGGGGTGTGAGGTACGCCCTTTATGTTCACATGTGTCCATGCTGGTTTACTCTGTCAGACTTGCCCCCTTCACAATGGACGTGCAAAAGAGATAGACCAGCAGCTTTTGACGCGACCACCCCCATTCAGATATGAATGAGCATGGGTGGAAAAACACACCTGCACCTTTATGTGGGTTCAGAGTTAATGCTAGAGGACTGTGTCAGTTCTGGGTGACTTGGAAGTTTGGAATTAAGCCTGAAATGGACTCTGAATAAAGGCTGAAATGGGATAAACTGCTTGGATAGGCCATGTGTTTGACCGGGTTGAACTTGACATGGTACTGTATGCTTGGTCAGATTCATGGAAAACATTTTTTTTTCACCCCTAAATATCATAATATTTTCATATTGTGATTATACAGTATGTTCTCTTGTACAACATATGTGAGCCCCACTCAATCAACGAGATCTAACGATGCGGTGGCAAATTTGCATTGCGTGAATACAAAGTGGGTCATTTGGAAGCGTTGTTGGCGTGTTGGACCCTATCATAAAACCAAATGCGTTTACATATTCAGCAAATGCCCCTGTTCAATGTAATGTTCACCCTTACATTGGTTCTTCCTTTCAAAAACACCAAGCGATACGCCTGGGCCATTTGACTCTGACTGGGTCCATGAAGAAATCATTATCCCCATGACCCGAAGCTATTAATTCCATCTCTCACTCCTCTGTCTCTCATTTCTCTCATTCTCTAGACAAATTCATTTACATGAAAGACCACTCACACTGGCACGGGCCTGCAGGTGAATGGCAATATAACCAACGATTTCATGCAATATTACCATTTCTCAGCTGCACACGCAGTCCACGGGGCTGTGGTAAGTGTATCATTAATAAATCTGCCCCTTTCCCATGACTGAAGGGATCAACATGTTTTAATTATCCTGCCTTGATTTGAACTCGATCAGCGTAGCGTTCAGTTACACAAACATTCCACCAGCGAGCCAGATAAACACTCTGCCTCCGCACTCTGCATACAGAAAGAGGTGCAGGGACAAGGTAAGACACGGTCTGTCTGTCTATCTGGCTGGCTGGGTATTGCTATAGGAAAGCTGTTTGGTTTGTCTAGTGTAGCAGGAGGACACACACGTGTATCCTGACAAGTCTGGACCTGGTTGTGTCTGATCAGCCACAGCAGTGCAGTCATAAAAAGAAAAGGGGAAACATTTGATATATCCTAATGTGGGTTAGATATTTTTTTTTTAAAGAAGAACAGAAGAGTTAAATGCTTTGAGATCGGAACCCATCCAAGGGGTCTCTGGATAAATCTGAGGGATCAATACCAATTTATTTTTGTCTTACTTTTATCAAAATGTTGTTTCTATCCTTTTCTTGTGAAATATTGCATACCTTCTAACTGAAGTCCTCTAAAAGTCATTCAAACAAAACAATCTGAGAAAGAAAAACCTCATTATTTGGTTGGATTGATCTCTCGCTATTTAATGTCCACATTAGGGCCACATAACCTGTCATGAGAAGTCACAAGACCAAAAGGATGAGAACCAACGGGTCAGAACCAGAATAGTCAGTTATACTCGCATCATCTCACTTGATGAGTTACATGAATCAAGCAATCGTCGTTTCTTCAAAGTTGTTGTTGTGTGTTGTTTGGTGACGTCTGCACCTTCACGTGTAGTTCACAGTGGGAGAGCAGCACAAACACTCAGACTGGGACCTCAGCAGTTCACAGGAACAGGCTCAGGCGGTAACTTAGTCATCCTGTGTGTGTGTGTGTGTGTGTGTGTGTGTGTGTGTGTGTGTCTTCCCATCTCCTCATCAGGAAAAATGGCAGCCTTTTTGCTGCTGTGGTGTTTAAGTCCCGTAGGGCAATGGGCAGCTTATGTAGTTCGTACAAACAGCCACAAAGTAGGCACATATACACACACACACACACACACACACACACACACACACACACACACACACACACACACACACACACACACACTCACACTGGAAACACACATACACTCACGCAAGAAGGAACCTGTTATCAAAAGCTCGTCCCACTGGCTGGCTGCCAAAAGAAACGTGCTGAGGCGAACACTAATCCACTTTAAATTACAACGGTACTGAAAGCCTGCGACCACAGCCAAATATTGATATGGGGTCATTAGTCAATTATGGCTGGGACTCTTGTTGAGTGATCAGAGGGGAGGAACCAAGGGCAGAGGTGGACGAGCAGGACGTGTGATAAGTTGTCTGAGTGGAGGAGGTGGTATTAGCAGGCCGAGGGTGAAACGAGACGCCAAAGTTAGTCAAGATGGAGCTGCAATGCAAGTAGTGACCACATTCTGCTAATTTTCCCTCTTCATTCTCAGCCTTAAAACTCTCTCTCTTTCTTGTGGGGAAGTAACTGTGTGTGTGTGTGTGTGTGTGTGTGTGTGTGTGTGTGTGTGTGTGTGTGTGTGTGTGTGTGTGTCTCTGTGTGTGTTGGTGTGAGTGAGATAACGAATGTAGTGTAGTGTATTTTCAACACATACCAACATGTGCTTGCTGGGCCCGAAAAGCATCACCACCCCCCCCTAGTGGCACATCAGGTGTTAGCCTTTTATTACTACTGTGCTCCTTCCAAAAAAAATGTATTACAACTCATTAAAATGAAGATACATCTAAGCAAATGAAATTCTGCGTGTCTTCAGAACACTTCCACTTCAATTATAGCCAATTACAATTATGTATTATTAAATTCTGTGTGATCGAAACATCCTTTTTTAGAAATGTTTTACCTGGTTTTATTTGTTAAATACGTAAGGCACTCCGTTTTCCTCTTCAATTGCAATTAGTATGAAGATGGATAGAAAATTTAGAGGAATCTAATCATTCAATTAGGACCATAGTGTTTCAGGCTAAGTGAAACTACATCAATGCCTTGACACAGATGATACCATTAATTTCCTCTGGGTTAGTAATTTGATAAGGCATCAAATTGGAGAGATTGCATTGCAAAGGGCATCATCACAGCCAAGCCAATTTAGACACTGTGTGGGGCGAACGCTGCAGATAGAAGTAAGAAGATTAAAATAATCAATGCTTATTAGGATGATTCATTTTTAAATCATTACATTTTAAATATATGTTTCAATCTGTATTATGTATGTATATGTTAAGTAATAAATATATGTATGTTGGAGCAAGCAGAGGCCAGAAAGTTTGTCCTTGAAAGATGCTGTTATATCAAGAGCTTTAACTGTCCCAATACCTTTCCACAACATGCTTACACGTAAACAATGAAACGATTGCAGCTCTGAATGGCGCAAATAAGGGAAAAAAAACAAAAAAAGCCCAGTAACAGACCACCAGTAAAGTACAGACCACCTATAAATGCTTTCCATCGGTGGGTTCACAGAAGCACTTCAGCTGTAATACTTTAATTGCTCAGGGACTCAAAGTCTAATAAGGTTTCTAAATCGAGCTGCTTTATTTGTTTTCCTTTGACTCGCGGCTAGAGCAAAAATGCAGCCACTCTAATTGCAGCGCCGTCATTAAGAGCTGTGGGTATTAAAAGTTTCTTCCTCCAAAAAACGAGCATGTTGCAATGTTTTTTCTGTTTGTTTTGTTTTTTCCCCTCCCCCTTTTTCTCCAGAGCTGAATTATGGGGCCCTTTCCGTCAAGGCCAGATTCACACAGGAAGTAATTGAGTTTAATGTAAGAAATAAAAAAAAAAAACTAAACAAATGTTGAAATACAGAAGGATAGAGTTCATTTACTGTTTTTACTAGTTGTGTGTGATGTTGTTTTATGACAATTATCTGGGCGCCATTAAAACCAACCTCAGCACTGCGCTCCTATAAAGGGTGAGGGTTTGCTCGTGACAAAGGAGAAGTCGTTAATTCTGTCATTTATTGACTGGCTGATTTTGTTCACTTGTTATTTCAAATCATAGTCATTTGTCCTCACCTATATATGAACAAGACACCAAAACTAGAAGAAGAAGAAGAAAAACAAGCATCTTTAAAAACATTGTCTCTTCTCTGCTCGCTGTTAGCAGTCTCCGGGGTGACAGATACTTGTGCACGTTTGTGCAAATCTCACCGCATCTTGGGGACAGATCTGTAAAAATATGTATTCCTCAGATCTGTGTTTTTATTCATATTTTAATCAAACTCATCTCATCTCTCTCTTTGAGCTGCTTACTTTTAATTGAGTTTGTATTACAGTAATTATCAAGTGAGAAGGAAACGAAGTATCTGTCAGCTCAACGTGTCACAGGTACACTCTCACATTGACATGGGAAGGGTGGAGGGGGTGGGGGGGGGGGGCTTGTACTTCCCCTGATGAGGCACACAATGGCATAACAACTCAATTAACACTTTCTATATATACATAGCTGTACATGCATGCAGACACAGACACACATACACACACACACACGCGCGTGCACCCGCGCAAACAGCGAGGAGGGGAGTGAAAAGGCTGTTTTCCAACCCTTTCTATTGATCCTGTGACTTTGACAGCTACACCCATTGTAGGACCTGTGAAATTAGACAAGATGAACGCTCTTAAGGTAAGTTAACATTTTTTGCCATCCCCTATTACACGCCAAAGTTTAGGATGAGAGAAAAGGGACAAAAAGTTTGAGGAAAAAGAGGAGGAGGGAAATCTTTCTGTGCATTCATTTCTCCACCAATCAGAAAGAAGTTGTTCTTTAGGTATCACATCATATAAAAAGTGTCACTTTATATGATTCATTATGTTAAACATGTTGCAGATCATTCTGAACGCTGACACTAATCATTCTGAACAACATACTGAGCACTGTTGAAACTCGACTCCTACATTTTCTGCATTACTGTACATGTATAACCCGTGTAAATCTGCTCTGGATGCTATTTCATTTCTGAATGCCCTATATGGCTTCACAGTTGGCCAGCCTCCCTTTATGCTACACCTGATCCTTTTTTACTGGGTGCCAGTCAGAGAAATCCACCTGAAGTTATTTCTAATACGTTGTCCTTCCACGCCCCACATGCCTTTCTTCTTTTTTTTTCTCTTTCTCTTTCCTTTCTCTTCTCGCTCCTTACCCCCTTTCTATCTCTCTCTCTCTCTCTCTCTCTCTCTCTCTCTCTCTCTCTCTCTCTGTCTAAACTTGCTTTCCTTGATGAGTCCTAGCAGGGAATCACAGGCACGGAAAAAAGGTAGGGGCCTGACAGAGATTGATGTCTGAGCGCTCCCCCTGATTCGCTGATTAAACCCATCAATCAATATGCAGAGGAGGTGTCCAATGCAAATGGATCCAATCAGGCGGAACGGACTGGTATTGTCTGTGTGTTGTGGCCGAGTGGTAAAGTTAGAGGTGGAGGACGGGCACTTCTGCCCGCTTTGTCTCCCTAGGACAGGTACTAAAGATGGATGCGGCTCTAAAAGGAGAAAACAGGACAAACCATTTCAGATGGTAACGATTAAGACGAGGTAATTGAGAAACAATGGCATTCAAAAGAATTACATTGTGAAGCGCATGACTCCCTCCTGTTCTCTGATATCATGTGCACACTCCCTCTCCTCCTGTGTAAACAGGAGAAAAAAGGGGCTCATCCGACTACAGCTGCTAATTTCACAGCACACACACACACACCAACTCACAACGTGCACGGGCTCGTGCGCATAGATCATCTGGGCGGCATTCTCCTTGCGCCGTCCCCATCAGCTTGCACACGCACTATCATATTTTCCATGTCTCCATCTTCATCCAATCTTACAGTAATGGTACAGCAGGGACTGCGGCTGGATCTCCCCTCTGAGCCCCGGCTGCTCCCTCAAGTATCTGCCTTGCTCTCACTTCAACCCTCATTTGAATACAAGTAGCATCCTTGGTCATTACAGTGGGAGTGTGTGCCCTGCTTGCTTGTCATTGAGATGTGTGTGTGTGTGTGTGTGTGTGTGTGTCTTTCTCTCTCTCTCTCTCTCTCTCTCTCTCTCTCTCTCTCTCTCTCTCTCTCTCTCGATGGTTGTGAAAGTGACACAGCCGGGATGGATACCATTGTACCCAGGGGTCACGTTGGCCTCTGAGAGTCGCTCGCATGCATTCGTTTCCACTTGTCGAAAAAACATGGCTGCTGTCGCAATCACCCCGACCAGCTTTTATTTCTGTCCGGGTTCAAGTTCATTTTTCATGATTGTTCCATCAATGTTCTATCTCTATCATTGGGCTGGCTCACCCACCCCATTCAAACCGCACAGAATGAGAAGGCTGGTCATTTGTTTCAGTAAATGACACAGATGCTTCTCACTCTGCTTATAGACTTATTCCTCCCCTTTTTAGGGTAAGGGGGGTGAGGCGGTGGCACATGTGAGGGAATGATACCATGACACGTTCTTTCCTCCCTTTTCCTCCTCCTTCATCTCCTCCTTCTTTCTCTCCCCCATCCACCACTCTATCTATCCACTCCCCCCTCTCCTTCCTCTTCCCCAGCTCCAGTAGGAGACAGCGAGCCCCCAAAATGGCTGCCTTGGTGCCAGGGGGACCACAGGCTGCTCTCCCATCTCCCATAATCACCGGGGCGATGCTCGGATGCCTCCCCCATTTGCATAATGCCATCCTGACACTTTCACTTCCGCCATCCATCACCGGCGGCGTGAGTCCCGCGGCCTGCTCCGTCGCTCCGTCTCCCCCTGATTGCGTCCTGTGTTTATCTGCCCAAGCACAAAAGATTGATTCCCCGCTGTCTCTCGGCCTTATGTTCAGCAGATAGGGATTTTCGCCGAATGATGAAGCACCCAGTCAGCTAATGATAAACAGAAAACACATATTCAAAAGGACGGTCTCTCCCCCCTTCTCTGCGGCTTCAGTGTGGCTGCCGCTCGCCTCGTCTTCTCCTCTGCCATGTGTGGGGAAGGGAGGGATGTCAGGTTAAGGAAGTGAACACACTCTGCAGGGAGTTCAATTTGAAACGCAATTGTTTTCCTGTCAGTCCTTTTACATTTTTTCTGTTGATTTGCTCCAGGGGTAAGGGAAAATGAAGGACCGGGAGTAAAGGGAGATAGCAATTAAAATAAAACTGTCGTCTTGATGGCTGCTCTTGTTCTTCTACACACCACAGTGCATGCGGATCTGACAGACCGTGCTTTAAGAACATATCCTGGCTGAAAGATAAAAGCATACACGAGTGCAGCCCAGTAGCTTTTAAGAGGACGGGATTGGTACAGGAGGGTTCCTATACTGCTACTGAAATAGAAACAAACCAATAAGTGCATTTTTCGAACATGATGCAGCATTTAACCTCTGAAAGACACTGTAACATCCAACGAATGCATGTCTTAACAGAAGCACACTGCGCTGTTAAATCCATTAAACCAACAACTTAAATGTTTTGACATCATGCTTCACTTTAACAAAGTGGGCTGGATTCACATTTCTTTAAATGGACTTGTGCATAGTTTGCATTGGGATAAGTGTGCCTCACTATGCTACTGTATGCTGCTGCAGAATGCCAATGCAAAGCATTTCAGCAAGTGCACCAAGTCTGCAAAGTTTCACTCCACGATAACAAAATACTATTAGCTGCTGTCACGTACAGGAGAAGAGAGATTATTTTATTTATTGAAATGAGATTGAAATGATAAATCTCTCTCCCCATGATAAAACACTGGGACTCATAAGCCTAGTGTGGGGGATAGGGATTAGAAAAAGATGGAGGCGAGAGAGAGAGAGAGAGAGAGAGAGAGAGAGAGAGAGAGAGGGAGGAGTGAGAGGGGAAGAAATTCATAATGCATAATAAAACAAAAGGTGTCGTGGGAAACATCACTGATATTAAAATCAGAGGCAGACAGATCTATATGAAAAATGCAGATTTGAAAATGTAAATAACCATGGCCCTAGGGGGGAGGGGGAGTGATTCAAAGATAGGATGACAACATGAAGAGAAAGGCATTTATATGGGGGCTTTGATGTTTCTCACATCCAAATTTATGCTACTGACGACCAAAATAATGCCACTGAAGGGGATTTTACACAGTGCACTGCTGGCCCTGTTTCATACCATAATGATATAAAACACATCTCAGTGTGAGAATGACTGGTAATGAGATGATTCACATTCAAGAGGGATACTTAAGATTGCATTTCAACATTTCCAAACAACAACATGTTATCTTCACATTAAAGCCCTGCGCCGAAACAAAGGCGTTTGATCCGTGCTCGAATGCGTGTTCCTGCAATAGGAAATCCACACAGTGTCCCTAACCTTAACCTTTGAGGATGACCTCTCACTTTAATCTAAATGCATCCGAGATTGCTTTGATTTTCTGCCGGAGTCGAGCTGTCAATCAAAATGGAAAGGACATACCAGACCTGTGTTAGGATGAAATATCCCTTTAATAAAGCTGACTGTCCTCGTCACTCAAGAGGCAAGAGAAGATCCTTCTGAAACGTGCTCCCGCTCCTTCCGCTGTGCCAAAAATGACAGTGCAGTTAAGTGAAATATGAAGGTGCTACAATGTTGGGCTTATCATTTGTGAACATGTAATTTTGTTGTTCTTCCTGTTCAGATCCAGTGGCTTCACAAATGTAGCTCCTCGTTGGTGCTTCTTCCTCCCATTGCATTTGACAGAAGGTTTGTGGGAGTGTGAGAAAACTATAATAGGACACCGTCGTGTTGACTGCTGCACATCTTTTATGTGTAGGAGCGCCAGGGAAAGAGTGGGAGTCGCCGGCTAACTCCCCATGCAAATCCACCACGCAAGTTTAGCCTTGTCGCGGTGCTTTACAATACTTGGCTCCCTGAACGTTGCCATTAGGGAGCTCTCTCACAGCCCTTCTTTTGAATATATCATTATTCTGGCAGCCCTATCACATCCAGCTCATCACAATTATTCTCTTTTTTTTCGCTTTGTTTTGAATAGAGAAAAGCTTTACGAGAAGAGAGCAGCAAGTCACTTGAAGCACTGACACCTCACTAGCCAGATTCATTGGCTCTCGAGGTTTTGCAGATGTTGTCAAAAAAAATCTCTCTGATCACAATTCTGCAATTTTTCCAAAAATATAAAAAAAAGTATACGTCACGCGTTTCCACATTTGGATTAAACTGTATGAACACTCACCTGCTGGATCTGGATTATTATCCATTTATTAACAATTTATTACGCATTTATTAATGGATTACTAACATTTACTGCAACACCAACTGCAAAACAGTTTTTTCACAACCTGGCAACCACGAATCTGCTCTTATTTTTGGCTTATAACTGATGTGTAAAACATCAGTTACGATTTATTAACCATTAAACAAAGCCATGTGGTACAATTTATAAAATCATAAAGAGTGGATTATTGGAAAGTGGTTCCATTTGGAAGAGAAAATGAAAGTGAACATTATCGAGTTCCGGTTTTATCTGCATATATAGTAGTTTGTATGATCTCAGTTAAATAAAATGTCGGACCGTCGGACCACTTGTGTTTCTTACCAGGCCAGACTTCATTTCAGCAATGTCATGTGTTCCCTCATCTCATCACAATTGTTTTTGTTTGTGAGTGTATATTATCATAGAAACAATAGCCAAATCTACAACAATAGATTGTTGTGATAAACAGAAATTATCCTTTAAAGTGGAATCCAAAATAAGAAACACAGGAAGCACTAAAGTAAAAGTTAGCTAAGTTAGCTAACGTGGATGTCTTAGCACTTCCACGTGCAGCTCTGCTGAGGTCACTCTTCCTCAGCCCTTTAAGAGCACATGGGGCCTTCACTTTGCTCCCCAGCTGCTTTTAGTCAGGGCCCGAGGTCCCTCCATCCTCTCCCTCCCCTTCCCCATCCCTTCATCCCTCCTGCCCCTTCAGCTTTCTGTTCTCTTGCCAGGACTGTAATCAAGCCTTCAGCTTGTGGCCAGGGTCTACCCTCCTCCCAGCCCCAAAAAAGCCACCAACAGACTAAACTATGAGAGAAATGAAGGGGCAGAGACAGAGCGAGGCGAGCGGGGTGTGAGAGATAGTCATTAAAATTGTGCCCTGTATGCTGAGCGAACACAAGCATAATGTTTTAAATACAGGGATTTCCCGCACTTTGTTTGGGAAAACATTATTGTCCAAGGTTCTGGCACCGTTAAAGATGGCAGCGCAGCAACAGTGCGCAAGTGAGCAGCACTAATGAAGAACATGTGCATCTCAAATTCCACTCATAGCATTGTCTGATTAAGGCCTTTGTCAGGACGTTTGTTGGTGGCAAAGGGGTGAGAGTTGTGATTATGAACACTGTGTACACAAGCCATGTTTCCATCTAATTGTCAAGAGAATTTTAAGTGAACTTTTAAGATGTCGCAAAAAAGAAGCAAAAAATAAAATGTGTTTCCATCAACTGGTTTGGAGCAAATAAACTAGACTACGCAAAGCGTAGTTTCATCACAAGTTGACGCTACGCATTGGTTGTAGATTGCAACATAGTTTAGAAGCTGAGTTCTCTTCTAAATGGAGAGAGGTAGCGTTGTACAAGTTGGCCACCTGTGCAGAATACAGGGTTGTGGCAGAGACATTTGGTGTCAGCGAGACAACCGTTCACCGCTGTGTACACGCGGTGTGCAGGGCGTATTCCCGACGTGGCTGAGGCACAGGCAATAGCGCACCACAACTCCACTACGCACCTTGTGTCACAAGTGTATGGCGCACTGGATGGGACCCATATTCCGATCCTTCCCCCATCCAATGGATACCGGGACTATAGTCATGTGACTTACGAGTTCCCTACGTCACAACTTATTCGGCGAAGCTGTTTCCAGCTCCCATTTTGCGCATTAACTCTTTTTCGAAAAAGGCAAAAATCAATCGAGCATACAAACTTTTTTGCGAATTTGAGGCCGTTTTTTTTCGAATTTTGCCGTTTCCATCAACATTTTCTAATGCGATACTTCAAAAAGTAGCGCCTAAAAATACGTTGATGGAGACATGGCTAGCGTCAACATCTTTTAGAGGAATTAAGCTTTCTCGCTCGAGGGCCTACCTTTTAGAGCCGTCCTCGGGGGCTGACTATACCTGCTTTTGTGTGCTTTCTCCCTCTCCAGTGTCATCTTCCATGGCCAGAGGGGACGGTGTAGCTGCCATGGTCATGTCCAAACAAATCCCCATGGTATTCCTCTCTCCTGAACAACGCCCTCTCAGATGACATGACGGCAACAGCAGCCCATTATTCTGGACAGCCTTTTGGTTTGCTCAAGGATGTGATGTTGTCAGTGCTGCCTTTCAAGGCCGGGTCCATGTACAATCTGTCAGGGCCACTGGGAAACAATGCTGAGGATCACTACACATATATCCATCCTTTTCTGCATCCACACAATTCAAGCAACAATGAGCCACATGGGTAATACAATGATGAGAATACTGCTGAAGTGGGCCTTGAATTTGATTGAAAAGAAAGTTAATTTCTCATTTAAGATTAGTTGAAAAGTAAATGCTGGTATGGGCAAAAAAAAATAACATTTGAAATGAAGTTCAGTCCCTACTTCAGAAGAACCCTCTTCAATATTTTTAGCATATAAATATTTGTTTGCCTTCTTAAACCGAATTTAAATAAAATAGGTTCACTTTATTTTCTAAAGACATTTGTAAAGGAAAATCCATGGCAGGAAATCCGCCCAAATCCTTGGAAAATCCAATAATATTTGCATAGAGCTTAAAACATGCAAAGTCCCTGCGTACGAATTAAGCTGGAAAGGAAAGCCCTGCTGGTTATGCATTAAAATGGATTGGAAGCAGGGTTTGACTCCTACAGGTAAAAGCCCTGGAGTGACGACTGGTTTTGCACTTTGAGGAGACAAAACCCAGAGATGTCCCTTCACTGCTGTCCAACTCCCCACTGTGCTGCAGGATCATCTTTTTGGCAGTGCTGCACATTCCTCAGTGACCCTCTCCAGCTTTCACACCTACCTTGAATGGAAAAGATGAGCACAAAGACATCTTGTACTGTCCGTGGCACTGGGCCATTGATGTACAGTGCCGACGTAACGGATAGATTCCATTGTGACAGGAACGAGAAGAGAGACAAGCTTGTGCACGACGGTCCGTAAGAGCACACCGTTTAAAAGAGGCAGTGTACATTTACTCAAGTACTCTAAGTACAAATTTGAGGCACTAGCTTTTTGCTTCATTTTTTTTGCTGGCTCAGCCATAACGATAGTGTGAAAAACTCCATCGCTACCTTGTTAGCCGGTTCCTGAATGGGCGTATGTGTGCAGTGCCGTGAAGCAATTTGTTACCTCGCGAGACCTGATTTTACGTGATACTTCCTGACGCTGAGGCCGGCGGCTCACCGGCTAAAAGTTGCAAGGGTGGTTTTTCCGCTCACAGGCGCTAGGGGGAAGCAAGACGACCACCATTCAACCCGAAAAAAGTCATATAACCATTCCAATGACTCCGAAGCTGTTCAGTTAAGGTAAATTAAGCTACAAAAAACTATATATATATATACATATTTATTTATTTTTTACAGTGTGGTATTAATACTTTTACTTGAGTAAAGGATCTGAATACTTCTTTCTACCACAGAAAAGAGGGAGAACATGGAAGGGTTTTCTTTAGCTGACGTTCTTCCAAGGCCAGTGCTGATTACAGGACACGGCCTGACACAGTATGCCTGTGTGCTGTCAACTCGGGGAAAACAAACACGGAATTTATAGCACATTAAGAATTCAACAGGCAATCTATTCAAGCAATTAATGGCGTATGAAAATAAGCTCTGTTGGCGTTGAAAGCACTCCAACAGGAATGTAGGCCACGACTGTTGTGTGCTTTTGTTTTCCGCTGATTCGCCCTTGAGGATCGCAGTTCCAGAGCTCACACTCTTCACAAAGCTTCCCTTTCAAGTTGCTGTGGCCATCTTTCATATTCATATTCTCGCGTTACAACGTACGGCATAACTACAATTACAGTTCCTCCTCTGTTTGTCCACAAAGCGCAGTCGAGGTGATTGCGATTACACTAAACAATGTTTGACATCGGCGAGATATTCGGGACGTGCCGTCTTTTGTCATCTCGGAATTGAAAAATTACTCTACTTTGAGTAAGCTGTCATCTGACAATAAACAGGCCCGTGGTGGAAATGTAAGCATTCAGGTATTCTTGTAGGAAAACAAACAATGTAACAATACTGGACACCCAGTTCCTCTTAATTTCCATGTTTTCAAGTGTGTTTAGCATTCTTATCTAATTACTGGTTGGGCAGAAATGCTGATCCTGTAGCTCACTGATGAGTTCTAACCAAAAAAAAGTCACACACACACACACACACACACACACACACACACACACACACACACACACACACACACACACACACACACACTGACACGCAGGCACGCAAACAAGCTTTAGGCCTTTGGAGATGCAGGGAATTGACCTCTAGCCTCACCATGTTTACTTTGCACTGTACCATTATCACTGTAACACATTCCTGCCATATTTGTGAGGGTCTAAGTGCCCTGTGTTTTGCAACCTCTACCAAACAAGGATTTTTGAAATTAGAAAACACAATATTTCAATTTCCAGGGCTCGTGTACATTCTTTGTGTATACATTGTCTGGTGAAATGATTCCCAAACCCACTGCATAAACTGAAACATGCATGTTGGTCAGACTTAGGAAAAGTTCCTTTTTCCTTAGTTTGCCAAACTTTGGGATCTGATGAAGCTACCTGGGCTAGAAATTGAAATTATGTAATAAATCTATCCTAAGGGGTTTTCAGCCACAAAGAAGTTCAGTACACAGTGGAAAGCCGTACAGTAAACTAAGACACTTTGCTCTGACCCATGAGAGGGATTATGGTGAGGCTTTGACAGCTCAGGAGTTCCACAACAACCATTTAGGACAGGATTCTGACCTTGTGTGTGTGTGTGTGTGTGTGTGTGTGTGTGTGTGTGTGTGTGTGTGTGTGTGTGTGTGTGTGTGTGTGTGTGTGTGTGTGTGTGTGTGGACTTGTTTAACTATATTCGTGGGGTCCAAAAACCGGGAGTCCAGTATAGCTTTTTGGGGCCAAAATGCTGGAACCCTGAGGGTTAAGACTTTTAAGGATGGACTAAGGAGGACTTTTTTTAGGATTAGGGATATAATTAGGTTATTGTTAGTGTAAAGGTTAAGGTTAGGCATCTAGTTGTGATGGTTAAGGTTAGGGTAAGGGGCTAGGGAATGCATTATGTCAATGGTGGGTCCCCACAAAGATAGTGCCACAAACCTGTGTGTGTGTGTGTGTGTGTGTGTGTGTGTGTGTGTGTGTGTGTGTGTGTGTTTTGGAGGATTCTTTTTTGCCTGAGGTGTTTCTTACGAGTTTCAGAGTAAAAGAAAACAGCCATGAGTGACGTGGATTTCGAAGGAGTTGTTATAAGTGCACCCCCTTAAATACACCTCATCAGGCGATTTCCAGGAGAAGGTTAATGTTGCACACAGCTTGTAGTCTATATCTCCTCCTATACATTTACAGCGTACCGCATTTGTGAAGAATGGAGAGACAATAAATGTAAAGCTCAAATCACCTCCTTGTATGAGTGGCCCATTAAAGACAGCGTCTCTCACATTCACGATGCTAATTCCAGAAATGTAGGCCTACGCATGATAATTCCAAAGATTCACACACGAGTGACACAGAGTGATCGTTTCAGCACTTCACACATGCACAACATTAGCTTCACATGTTGTAACCTCGTAAAATGATTCTCAAGGAGAGGCTGGTACAGATTAACACAGTGTACATTATAGACCACTGATGCCTCCCTGACATGTGACCAAAATTAATCAGATTTAGATTCAAGTGATCAAACTGTAATTAATCATGTGAAGAGGGAAATGATCCTTGACGCGGCTCCAGCTGTGAGATGCCTCTGTTTGGTCCCGCGTGCCCCTCTTACAGGGGGTCCACCGGGGCTACATTAAGAAGCTTTGTGCCAATGTCACCTAAATTACAGTCACTTAACACAACAGATGTACTGAATGTCGAGCAAATGATGTGCTCGGGTTGGGGTGGCGCATTCACATGCATGGAATAAATTTTACCCAATGTATCAAATGTGTTTTTGTTGCATCCTCTCCCTCTCTCAGTGAATTTGCATTTCGCTGTATGCACAGCATGCTCCACTAACCCACCCTGTCTTGTATCTCAATCTCCAAACAACTCCATCCATGGCTCTTTTATTTGCCGGCCTTTACGTTCTCCAATGGTCTCTTCTGCATAGGTAAATTAAGCGTATTTATTTCAGTGCATCAGTTTGAGGAGATTTCCTCTGCTCTTATAGACTCAGCAGTGGATATGCCAGACAAGCTTAGTTCAGAAGATTATTTTTCTCTTTGTGTGTCAGACTCCTCAGCAGAGGCACAGGCAGATACAGGTATTCAGATGGGAGCCAACGCCGACCGGGCCATTGTGCTTTCCTGCGCGCAGGAACAGAGCCTTCTGGCATCGCAGGTATAGAGGGGGACAATAACCCAGGGTTGCAGGCACAAATTACATTCATCAAGTTTATCAATAGCAAGTCGGGATTTAAGCCAACGAGCTCACTCTTACCAACACCTCCCCCCCCTCCTCCATAAGTCTGGCTTTCAATGCACAAGTTAATTCTGCATACACCGAGAGAAATGATCTGCTCACAATTATGCCTCCTTGGATGGATATTTTATGAAACCAACACCGCTACTGCCACTACTCTGGCAACAATCCCTAAACATCAGTAAAGATCTCATATAAATACTAAAAGCAATGCACTGATACTATAGCCGCTCATTTTATGTGATGGAGAGAGAGGGAGGGAGAGAGCCATTATTGGCAGTTTAAAAGATGAAATCCTTCAACTGTCTGTAATTGTTCTTTACTGGGAGAAAGAATAAAGTAAGAGGAGATATATTCTGAAAAATCATAAGCCATTATGCTCCAGAAAGGGTTTGTGGTGCGGGGCGTGTATCCACATAAAGCACTGCTGAGAACCTCCAGCAAATTACCCCGCAGGCCTGCGAGGAGGGGGAAATATCACTAATTGCCCTCCATTCTGTCAGGTCAATTGACTCTAATTGGAAAAATAATAAAAAGCATACTACCCCGGGAGCAGCAAGCTCTAAAAACGACAGGGTCCTTTTTTGCTTTGAGAGCGGGGGGGGAGAGAGCTCAAATTCCTCAGTACAAATATGGCATCTGAAATCTATCTTTGCCACTGCCATTCCTCCTTAAAAAACAATTACAGCGTTGCTTCCTCCTGCCACCAGCGGCAGCTATAATTACAGGAAAAAGGGCATGGGTTACATTCCAAATGAGTATAATAAAATTGCACGTGATTAGGCATTCATTTGCATAATCTGGCTCCTTTTTACACCTTTATTTCTGATCTTCAATGGTATTGTGTGCGGACGCATGTCTGTGTCAGTGATGGGGGGGGGGTGTCTTCTGGTCAGCTGCTGTTGAATTGTGTCCCCGGAGAGCTCGGTAATTTGGAGTCAAATGAGCGTAGTGGGGAGGCCAGGCCACCTACAACAGTTGGAGTAGTACAGTAGGAGAACAAGGAGGTATTGAAAATGAGCGATGCCCCAGGTGTTGGCAGTCAAGAGGGAATAGAGCTAATCTACTATCTACATTACTAAATTATTGGAGATGAATGGCTCTGCTAATATAATCTTCCACCCCGAGGGGATGATCCTAACATTAAGGGTCTGACTCAGTATTCATTGCAGTATTCAGCCCTTTGAGTCGCTCAAAAGTTGTAATTTTATTTAAGACCAGTGCTTACCACAAACCACACCAAAGTTCTCCAACTTGGCAAATATATAAACAGAATCAGTTTATAAAGTATGTTTTTCTTCTCTTCCAAAACCGATTGATTGATATGTTTGATCACAGTGGTCAATGGCATATCAAATTGTCTCCGAATTTAAGGAACTTTCCATGATGCATTTGGCAGCTTTTCTGTATTCCAAACGTATAACCGGAAATCATATTCTAGATAAATGACTTGTTTGAGGAGTTCCATGTGTCCTGTGTTTAATTTCGATAGATAAGTAAGAAGTCAGAAGTCAAATTAAATGTTTTTATTGTTCTGCAATTGTGGATCAAGAGCCGACCAGAGCTGAACTGAAACTGAATCTATAGTCAGTTATTGAGTTATTGATAATGGCCAAGAATAAGATCAAAACTTCCCAGAGAAATAATGTTTTTATTTGGATTCGGTGCGCTCGCAGGTCTTGGAATCCTTGTGATTAATTCACTGGCATGTAAGGCTTCCGGATGACAAAGACATTCTCCTGTGAGACCCACTGGCACATCCCCCGCCAGCGACGTCTTGCCCCTAGAGACAAACTTCGGATAAAACAATGACAGGAGCCCAGCGGCACACAAACCAGTGCCAAACAGCAGACCCACCTGCTTATGATCAATGAAACCTCACCGTATACTATCTCGGCGTACCATGCCAGCCACTGATGAAAGGCCTCATCGTTAGTGACCGTCTTTGATCGGCTCATCTCCTGTTTTGAAATGTAAATTGACGGGAAAAGGAAAGGGCTCCGTGAAGGAGTGGCATGCAGAGGAGAAAAGGGGACCCCACCCTCTGGGGAGATTACCACCACCCCAGTCAGACATGTGTCAAGTGGGGCTTGATGAATCCTGGGAAAATAATAAAGGTATGAAAAAAGGAGACAGAAAAAAGAAAGCCCTTTCTCTTCCCTTCTTGCCATCTTCTGCACATCCCTGCCTCTCAGATCATCATCTCCCGCCCTTATTCTGTCAACGCCCTTCTTGATGGTTACTGTCAGAGGTGCGCATCTCTTTTGTAGTGTGGTGTTTTGCTGCTGCCACAGTGGAGATGCTTCCTTCCTCTGCATATGCACAAGTAGGCAAGGGTGGGAGGGTGAGGAGCGGGTGTTGGATTGCAAGGGGGGTGGGAGGGGTGGGGGGGGGGGGGCATGGATGCCTGTGGTATCTACTGATCCTGACACACCTTTGGGAATCAGAAACCAAAGGACAGAGGGAACGCTTCTCGAGAAATAGTGGGAGCATGATATCGGAGTAGAGGGATTTGGTTGTTGGTGGTGGTGGTGGTGGGGGCTGTTGCAAGGGCAAGGCACATATCTGTGACATTGTGGATGCTAAACGCAGGCATGACAGCTAACCACTGTGCTGGGAAACCTTAAAGGAAAAGGGGAAAGATATAGAGAGGATTGGCTGTTTAAAAGTGTAATCCTAATCCATATTTGGTCAGTACAGAGTGAAGGAGAGACGAGACGAGTCACGGGGAGGGTGGGATTGTGGGCGTTTGCATGCACGTGCATCGGTCGTCCACACTTGTGAAATGGAATGTCTCTCTTGTCACATAAGGGCGGAGGTGTCACCTTCTCGGTTCACTCCTGTGTGTCTGTCTGCCTGTGCTTGAAAAGACCATTGCATCATTTGAAGTGACGATGAAATGGAATAGCTAAATAATGTCCCAGCAGGAGGCCACTCGCAGAGACGATACAATGCGCAGGGCCTGCAAACTAATGGCCAGCTGTCTTATAATGAGCTCCGGCGATCCAGGCTCACTGATTACCCCCCTCCCACCATTGCCGTCCCCACTGTGGGACATTACGGGTACTATGGGGGAGGGGGGGCATTAAGGCGAGTAGGAGTGCAGAGGTGGGAGATGAGTGTGGGACTGTCCCTCTCTCTCTCCCGCTCACACCCCCCAAGCCCTCCATCACTACTACTGAGCACCGAAAAACCCTCTCAGTTAACGAACCAAGAGTCGTCTAATTAGAGCTCAAAAATTCATGAGGGTCCTCATTAATATTGAATATCTGTTGTGGGCCACGACTTCAAAATAAGTACTTGCATATGCAGATGGAAGGTGAGAGAGAAGGTGGGTGGGAAGGAGGGAGAGAGGCAGGGAAGGAAGGAGTGCATTGAGCACTGCCAAAGCAAAGGTATTGAGGTAAAGGTGGAGGGAAGGAGGTAGAAAGGATCTAAGGAAGCAGGGAGTGGGAAGTACATGAAAAGAAGGGCGACGAATTCGGAGACAGATGAGGAGAGGAGATGGAGGGAGAGCAGAGAAGAGGAAAGGGGAGGTGAGGGAAAGGGATGAGAAAAAGTGAGGGACCCCAGAGAGCTGTACCTGTAGAGAAGAGTTGTAATGTTGGAGGACTCTCCTGGGAGAATATGCATGGTCTTTAATGAGGAGGGTGGAGCGCAATGGCGAAGAATAACACAAAAAAAAGAAAGAAAAAAACATTCCACTCTTAATCCCTCGCTGAGAGGAAAAAACTCTTTCAAGCAGGTACGCAGAGGTATCACTTTTCAAGTCCCTCACTCCTTCTGTTTTACCCTGGAAAAGGGTACACAGATAAAAGATACTGTCATTTGAAGATTGTCTGCTACCAACAACCATCATTTGCCTTTGAGATAATTCTGGGGATTTTTTCACTTCAGATTTAGAGGCATATGGGTAATGCAGAGGAGGAGGTGGGGGGGAGAGAGAGATACACTACATTAACTATATGTCAGCCACTCTGGAAGACATCAAGAAAGTCATTGCATTGTGAAGAAGAAAAAAAAGCTGACACAAATAAACAATTTCTCCTCACACTGCCATACAAGTGGTTGAGTTTTGTCTTTTGTATCACTGCAACAATATTTCTGTGAGGATGTGAGTAGAAGTGTGTGCTCAGGCCTCAGTTAGGGCACCAGGTTTAGGCCCCAAATGCAATTAAATACACTTTTGTTGAGCCACATATGTGCCCCTGTTAGCCATATCACAAATCGTATTGCAGTCCATCTTGGGTTTCCTCGGCTTCATACAAATCAGGGTCAGTTTGGTCCAGTCAGGGCTGTAGTCGAGTACAAGACCAGGACTAGTCGAGACCGAGTCAAGACCGAGTCCAAATGAGAGACAGTCAATACCGAGACAGAAAAAAAATGAATCCTCTTCAAGACCACTTACTTACCTGTTCATATTTTATGTGATGCGAGAGAAAGTATATCTTCTATTTTTAAGACAATAATTTTGCATTATTACTTGTTATGATCGAAAAGCATGCAGAGTAACAACCCTGTAGGATCAAATGAGGCCATATTATTTACTTTGAGTAGAGCCGGTTCACATAACGCCAAAGTGCAACTTCACATTTTAGATGTTGAGTCTTTTTATTCTGATGTAACAATAACACTCTGGACTGCCAATGGCAAATGCAACACAGGTGTCACTAAACAATCGATATGTTCCTATTCTTGAACTTATTGCTTGTCTTGAAGAATCCATAGTACAAAGTGCTCACTGACATTGTGTCTGTGGCCTAAAATTAAATTGATTGATGCCTGATGATTGAGGTATATGACGCAGCCAGGCATATACTATGTGCTTCTCGGATGCATTTACATTTGCTTTTGTTGTTATTGGATAGCTAGCCGATCTGCCACAGAGGCAGAGCGGTCAAGTGGAAATGTGTAGGCAATGTCCTTGATTTGTGGTCTGCTGGTTCACAGACTAGTGATAGGTTTGAAAAACTGTCTTCATAAGACACAAAGAAAATTTTCACCTTGCCTTATTGACCAATGCAGACGTTAGCTGTAGCAACATACGCACCGACCAGGAAGCAGCCAGTTAGCTTAGGTTAGCATAAAGATTTTAAACAGCTAGCATGGCACTGTTCAAAGGTAACTTCGAACAGAGCCATCTGCCTACCAGCACCTCTAAAGCTCACTTATTAACACATTAGATCTTGTCGAGCTGCATATGTGCTGGACACTTTTCTGTGTCAGACACATGCATTTCCTGGAGTTGATATGTTACTCTCAGCAATAAAGAAAATAATCTTGTTTTATCAAAGTTTCAAATCAAGTGCAAAAAGGTGTGTGAGGCAGCTTGTGAGCTAAGCTTAAAGCTTTGTAGCCTACCTGTGTACATATACGCATGCATGCAAACATAAATGTGCATGCACACATAAGTGAATGCATGTTTGTGTGTGTGTGTATGTGTGTGTAAGGGCAAGTCTGATTGTGTCAGCTCAGGCATCTGTTCGCCCATGTGTGCTCAGCGCTTTTTTGCTTGTGTCCATGTGTGTGTTTGTGCGAAGTGACTGTGGTTGGGGCCAACCTGAGCGCTCTTCCTTAATGTGTCTGGGAGGTCCAGAGGAGTCGAGGGCTTTGGAGGGTGTGGATGTGTCTGCACTAAGAGATTTATAGGCTTCAGCCAGGATCACTCTCTTTCTCTGGTGCCAAGTTAAGCAGTAGCATAATTAAAACCTCAGAGGAATCCTTTTGAAGTCAACAATGGGCTCTTAGGCAAACCTTAATGCAAACGCACACACACACACACACACACACACACACACACACACACACACACACACACACACACACACACACACACACACTGTAAGTCATGCACCCACTTGCGCTCTGTCTTTGCTCTCACACTTACAGATATACACATACGACCACACACATATACTCTATGTCCGTGTATCTTCACACACTCTGGAAAGATGCAGGGTAGATTAGATTAGAGCTCTATTTGTTGTCAAGAAGGAAATTCATTTCCACGGCCAGCCAGTTGCAGGTACATTCATACAAGACAGTTATTACCCTGGCACATGGTTTGACATAGACCAACACACCATCACGGTGGGAATGCACTCATAACAAGAAGACATTTCACATAGTTGAAAAAAAAAATAAAATAAATGAAACAGTCTAGGGTGCTATTAAAGGTGGGGACAGCATATGCGGCAAAATAATGCATCAGTTGTATGACTTATCCCGTTTGTGAGCATACAGAAAGAAATGACATTTCCCTAAATGCTTTCCCTCAGTGTATACTAACTTTGTCTTTCTCTCTCTCTCTCTCTCTCTCTCTCTCTCTCTCTCTCTCTCTCTCTACACACGCACACACACACACACACACACACACACACGCACACGCACACACACACACACGCGCACGCACACACGCGCACGCACACACACACACACACACACACACACACACACATACTGTACAGGACAATTACTCACATTAAACACCCAACAGATGCCATTTTGATTAAATTTGACTGTACAAACACAAATGGAGGCGAGCGGGTCTGCGTCAAGTGTTCCCAGAGCATATGCCGTGCAGGTCGTCAGGAGCCCGGGAAAGAGGGAAAGATCTGAGACCGCCTGCTGTTGTTGCCCTGCTGACAACACACCGTGGAAAATACCCTCCGAGCCTGTGATGGCGCAGGCCGTGACCCACCATTCGGCCCTGCCAGGAGAATTGACCCGAAACACTGAAAGATGTTAACAGAGGACGAGAGACTACAGTTGGATGTAAGTATTTCGCCGTACGTGTAGATCCTGACCTTGTTAAGTGAACAATAGTATTGCTATGGAGACATAATGGAGGTGTAAATTGGACAATCCGGGCTTTTTCTATAATGAGATATTTCTGTGTATATTCTCACAGCTCCTGGCTCCACATCAAAGTGGGAAATGGTAGTTTGTGTATCTCAAGGTTGCAAAGTCAAGTTAGATCCATGCCCTGGACCCACACTAACGTAGATCAAAAGTATCGGGCCTTGTAATATGATCACAGTGGGAGTTCACAATGTGAGCTAACTCGGTCTTCAGAGGGGAGGAATAAAAAAAACGTGTGAACCTTATCTGCCGTTGCCCATAACCCATGCAGGCACGATGGTGGCATGCATCGATAAACTCATAAACAAACTGTAATTACTAGCCCATTAGAGTCAGACCCTCACAAACACAGGCTCATAATCCGTACACAGGAGGGATGGAGGCTTGTCGCTCATTTTCATAGAACCCACTGAGCTAAAAAACTAGAGCAAAATACTTAATGATTTGTAACTGGGGGACAAACAAACCATTTGATATAAGGAGCTTACACACTCTCAAAAGAGATGTAGCAATGTTGACGCTCATGCTCATCACTGCGCACAGGCCCCTTTGTTTGAATTCTTGCAAAGCTTAATTTATATGGGAGGTGATCAGAAAGTGGAAGGCAAATTGGTGTTTTATTTGAGGTGGATAAACATGTATTCCTCTGCTGGGAGTAATCAGGGAAATAATCAGTGTGCAGCCTTGACAACACATCTACTTGAGTAAGTTTCAAGATAAATAGCCTTGTTGTTTGAACTGGACCCTGTGGAGTGCAGTTTGTTTTCCCTATACGTCTAGACAGAAAGTCTGTTGACAGTCCAGGCCATGCTCACTGGGAGACAAACCCAGGTCCAGAGGGATTGAAGGCAGGAACCTCGAGTTCATTCATTATACAAGGCAAGTCTCTCTCCGGCTCTAGATGTCACTCTACAACCCTAACCAGGCCCGCCACGTTTTGAATGATACCATGGCTTTTCAGTGACATTTTGGACATTAATATAGCAGGGATTACTCATATCCACTCTCCATACCTTTATGTAATCTTATGGACTCCTTCATAGGCATTGGTCAGATCCTCTAACCTGGGATATATGGGGCTCTATGTCCTTCCCCTGCCTCCTAGTTGGACTGAAGGGATGTGCTATGATCCGCTGAGACTCTGAGCGTGTATGTGTCAGCATGTGTATACATTGTACCTAAATCTGCCTCACTCCTTCAGTGGACACTGTATGACAGGCAGATCAAGCCCGCATCTCCCTTAGCTTCTCTCTACGGTGACATTTCGCCAAACCCCAGACAGTCCTGATCCTCCTCAGCCCATGTTTATTCAAGAGGCAGGTGGGCCAACCGAGCCAGGAGACAAAAAAACAAAAGGTAACTTTATTTAAGGGTCATGGGCAGAAAATCAGTGTGCGTAGCAAAACAGGGAAACACTATATATAAATATACAGTAATCTCTGTTGGTTTGTTGTAATACATGACACAATTGCAGATGCGCAATTTTGTTCTTTTTTGCTGTTGTCTTTAAAAAACACCCCTTCTATTTTAGTTTTCCTCAAAGGAACTAATAATTGATTATTCATTGTTACCATTATAATTTAACAGTAAACAATTCTGTGACTACAAACAAAAAATCATCCCACTACATCAGCAGTCATTCTTTAATGTAATCTGTTGTATTCTATTTTTTGCGGCAACGATTAGTTATTAATAGATAAATCGTTTACATTATTGATCGAGCAAACGTGACATTTTCTCTCATTTCAGCTCCTTAAACTTGAGGACTTGCTTTGTTTGTGTATCATTTTAATTCTTAGCTGTATCTATTAAGTATCTAAGCAATTTAAAGGTCCAATGTGTAGGAATGTCTCCCATCTAGCGTTGAGATCATATATCGCAATCAACTCTCTCGCGCCACGCAGTTCAAAGTACGTATTACAGCTACGGTAGCCTTCACGCTTCAAAAAGACGGTCTCTTGCTCTTTTCAATATTCTCTGCGAAAAAGAATACTCCTGTTCCTGAAATTTAGATTTTGAATACGTGTGGTCCTCCATGTTTCCTTCTTCAAACTTGCCGCGGCCGGGAAGCTACGATACCCATTAGCAGCATTAGCAGCACCTGTGAGTTTATCATGTGACAGCGAAAACGCGAAAGGCCGGAGCAGTATGTCCTGTATGTCCCTTACTGGCTAACGTATATCAAGATGGTGCATGAATATGGAGCGTCTACCCCAGTTCATGCGAATGCAAATGTAAAATTTCAAGCCAAAAGGAATACTTGGAATTGATGGTGGTGGTAAATATTCATGAAAAAGGACGAGGATGTTACTTTGGGCTCTGGGGAAAAGTGATTTCTGACATGTTGCAGACTAAGTTAATCAAAATAATACAAAGTTTCATTCATTGTAGAAGATATTAGCACTAACAATTGTCAGTACAGTTCTTCATGAACTTCATGACATGAAAAGAGTCCTTATGCAGGCTGCAGAAAGTACTCAAAGAGGAAATGCCTTTTTAAAACTGCACACGTCCTTTAACTTCCTAAACCTTATTAAACATAAAAAAAAAGAACGGTAGCATTCTCTTATGCCAGCAGGAATAAAATGCCTTTAGGTCACATGTGGTAAATAATAACTGGTGTTGCTTGAGCAAGTAGAGAGTTATTAATTATAGTACCTGGCGATGTGTTCAAGTGCAAGGTATCAGCCTCTGTAGCGCTAACGGGCTGCTAATGCGGTTGGTGTTTGACCGGCGCTGAGCTCTCTAATATGTCTGCAGGGACGTGCAAGGTTCTAATTAATCCTGAGCTGACGGCCAAGCCCGTCCATCCCCTGGGAGGCATCAGGGAAAGCAAGGAGTATCAGCACACTTATCCACATATTACACTCAACACTCTCACTGGGATGCTGAAATGGGATGCTGGGCTAAAGGGTTGCAATTGTTCTTCTCTCACCTGGCTAAGTGAAAAGATGATGCTTTTGTTGTTTTTGTGTTTTTCCAGTAAATCTTGTGTTTGGAAAAAACAAAACTGATAATGATCCTTTTTTTTTTTAATATATTTTCCGACTTATCTGTCAGTCAAATGAGAAAGTGTCACTGGAGTGAGGCTTTAATAAAAAATAAAAAAAGAAGAATATTCATGTCCTGTCTGACTCACTCAAAGTTTCCTCTGCTGAAAAGGTTGTCTGACGGAGGATGAATCTCATGCATGTTTGTCAATATAATTTGCTCCCCCCCCCCTTACCCCAGAGGAACATGCCAGTCCCTTAAGGTTTCCGACTCAAATGCCAACATCTGTCTGGCAACGGAGCCAGAATGAGACAGACTAGGACACCTTCATCAGAGGTATTCTCTGGTTGACGGAAGCCACAAGGTGGAATTTTGGAGATGAAATAATGGGCGAGCTGAAAGAGGCTTGAGTATGCAAATCCCCCACTGCACCCACCCCTGTGTTAAACAATCCATCTTGATTAATATTTCATGTAATGAAAATCTAAAGTTGAAACTTTTCTGCTTTCCCAGAGGAAGACAAATGCCTTGTTTTTGCCATTTTTGATACTTTCATGTGTGATGTCATTTTCTGGACGACCTTGTTGGAAAAAAACTGAGACAAAACATCTTGTAATAACGGGCCAAAAAGAGCCGGCTTCTCCTTTCAGTCTGGAGCTCATGATAGTCTGACTGAAAAGCGAGGCCAAATATGCTGAAAGTCCAAAAAAGCATTGAGATCCACAAACAATTTGGCATGGCTGCTTACACTTATCCCCATTCACAAACCTTCTTTTATGTACGTTTGACTTGGCACCATCCACGCTCCCTCCTCCCCAAGCCCAAGCAACTGATAGACAGAGTGGGTGAGAGTAGCACATCACAGTACCACATTGCGTTCTACCTCACCACTTTCATTATATTGTCATTTTGAATTATCAGCAGCGATGGACTGGCAACGATGACGGACACATTCCTGCGAACGGAGCAGTATACCGCCTGGCTCTCCAGCGTGTCCTGGCAAGCCCTACTTTATGCTTTGCCAGACGGGAGAGGGCCGGCCAAGTGTCTGGCCAAGGGGCTGCACTAATACTGCATAAATAGGGGGGGAATCCCCGGCCCCATGCTGGCTGAAAACAATACATCTATGTTGAAATGGAAGGCAATATACCTGCATGTGCTCATCCTGTGATTATATGTAATTGAGTAGAAAAGTCACATAAAAAGGCAACAATGCAGATATGGTAGGGTGAGTACATTTTAATATCAGCACTGTATCCATTACCAAATGTCAATTTTGAGTCAAGTGATATAATTGAATAAGACATACCTGTATGCTCGGTTTGCCAGAAATATGAGGCACTATAACTAATGTGTCAGTGAAAGTCTATCTGAAACAAGCAAGGGTAACAGAAAAGATATCACTATAAAATGCGGTTTTAGCAGCAAATTAGATCGTGGAGCAACGGATTTCACCATAATTTGCATTTTGCATGTAAGCAGTGTCGTGCCAAAAATACTTGCCGCAACACCACAGCAGCGGCGGTCTCAGGGGGCTTAACAGCACCGGAAGACGAGAGGGAAAATGGGAAGAAAGATTGAAAGACAATGAAAAGGAAGAGGGAGGGAGCAAAGAGAAAGAGAAAACAAAAAGAAAAAGGACATGCTAATAAAATGTAGCAGGGCGATGGCCGGGATCTTGTGGGACATTACATTTCACAAGACGCTGGGATCCACATCAACCAGTTAGCAGCGGTTTTACAGCTATGACTCTGTGGTGAAAACCACTTTGTTGCCTTGGATCTAAATTACGTGTTCATACAGAATCATGGGCTCTGACACTGATCCTCTGTGTATTCCACTGGCCAGACAGCACTTCAGATTTGTATCTTAAAGCCTAAAAAAAGAAGGTAGACGGACGTCTCATAAGTACAAAAGTTTGGACATTATCAGGGTTTGTGTTGCCTGGTAGGGTGGAGCTGAGATAAGAGACAGCGAACATGACGAAAACGCAGCCACACGCCTCACGCTGCTGCTTTTCTTTGGACTAGAAACACGAGGTCACTCACTGACTCTGTAGTTCTTTTAATTTCCTCAGGACTGCAACTCTTTAAAAGACAGACAGTTAATCTGATCTCCTGCAGTTCACATAAAAATAGTTGTTAGTTGAAATTCTGAACAGTCGTGTTTTGGCTGATTTTTCAAACGGATAAAAGGCAATTTGTTAGTTTGACAACGGAGACCACGAGGTTAGGACGTGATGGTGTGAATTTGTTTGAATGGTGTTTTTAAAAACTGTAGTCTAATTTGTTAATTGGGAAAGGGAAACAGAAATAAATGAATAAAGGAGACATTAGGTGAACTAAATCAACTCCTTCTCCTGGAAAAGGATTTTGCCTTATCTTACTCTGCCCCTTAGATATTCCATGACATACAAGATTGTCTAAACATTTCTGAAATAAATGATCCAATAGTGTAAAAAAAACAAAACAAATAACAGCCCACTGCAAGACACGCTCGCATTGCTTTCCCACAGCCTGCGCTGTGAATGTTGTGAAATCCTTTGCTAATTTGTATCAGGGCAGTGCTAGAGAAGGATTGGTTGCACCTCATTCGATCCACATTATCTTAAGCAATTCTTAGCTTACACACAGACTCACACACTACAGTAAGTGCCAGCCCCCCTTATAAAACCGCTGCTGGGTCTCTTGCATATTAAACTGGCTCTCTCTGCCATCTCTTTGGCCGATGAGCACACACACACACACACACACACACACACACACACACACACACACACACACACACACACACACACACACACACACACACACACACACACACACACACACACGGCGTCCCAACATTCCCTTCTTGTGTGTCTGTGCACGCTCGGCCTTTTCCCAGTTAAAATCTCATTGTTGGAGTTTTTGTGTGTCAGCCCCTGAGCCCATCTCACCTCTCTGTGATTCTTGGAACACACTCAGACTGCCGTCAAACTTCTTGGAACCAGATTGAGGCTGATAGGAAGGTATTGTCAGGCATTTGTTCCTATTCTGGTAAGCATATAACTGAGTAAAACATGCACACAGCAGGAAAGACTTCTTCACTGAAATACGGCTGAAAAATGCAAGCAACTCAATTAAAGAGCCTTTTGAGTTTGTTGTGAAAAGACTTTCTTTCCAAAAAGAAAAGACCGATGAGGGCTGAAAATGAAATATGAGGTGTCTTTTTTTTCCCCCCTCTGTGTAGTTTCAGTATTCATATAAAAGGAAGGAGTGTTTAAGGCCACAGCTGATCTGACTGAGGGCCGGTCGCTTAAACTAACTATGCCCATAAACATCCTGACGCCAGTTAATTGTTGGTTTGAAGATCAGGCCCCCACTTCCTCCCCCCCTCGACCTTGCTTTCTTTCTCTCACACTCTCTCAGTCTTTCACCCCATTCTCAAGCAACGAATGTAATTTTTTAAAGAAAAAGCTAGATAGAGTGTGGGTGAGGCATAGAGAGAGAAAGAGAGGGAGAGAGTGACAGAGAGAGATCGCAGGCAGTGGTGGTGTGAGAAGGGGCGTATGGCACCCATTATCTTGTTTATTAAAAGCAAGTTTCTTTCCTTCGCTCCCTCCTCCCTCCGCAGCTGACCGCAGATATTTCCAAGGGCCTCGCTCTGCTGTTCTGTGCCTACTTCACAGGCTGCTGGAAGGGTCACAGAAGTTGAAACCAGAGGGTGTCAATCGTCTCGGGACCTACTGGAGGCATCTCAAAGGCAAAAAAAAAAGAAGAAGTGCATGTGTATCAGCTGTGTGCGCTTGTGCGTAGCTGAGCGTAATTTATATGTGCATGTGCATTTGTTGATCAAGCTCCGATAAAATAAACAACGCAGAAGGGAAAGTCAGATTTGTCAGCTGTTGTGCACATTCCGTGTAAACAGGAGAGAAAGTGCAAAGCCTGCAGCACAATGTGTTGCAGCAAAGGGGAAGTCTGTGCCTTTCTTATAGAAGCTACAGAGCCAAACATGTTCCACCTTAATGAAACACTTTTTTCAGTGAGGTGTTCTAGTTAACGGTTCAGGTGTAAATGGTAATCATCCCGTCGCTAAGTTCTACCCTCCTTACTTACTGTTGCTTCACCAAGCTTAACATTCTCACACAGCCATACTGTAGTTTTCAGTAAAAACGGGGCGCAGATTCACCATCACAATTCATGGTAATCTTTTAAAAAAATGGGTTTCTAAAGCCGTGACATGACATGATAAGGGCCCTAAGGTGGCTCCTGCCTATTCACGTGAATTTGAGTCCCAGTCTTGAGCCCTTTTCACACGGCAATGCAACCCTGAAATTGTCTCAATTAGACATGCGATATGTGATATGTGACACAATTGTCCCTGCCAGCTCTCTAGTAGAAAGACTGTGTAATGTCCAATTGAGCCCATGTGTGAAAAGAACAGGTCATTGTCTGGCTAGTCTCCCTTTGCCACACCATCCACACGCTGCGGAGGAGGGTCGTCATGGGCGGTGCTAAGCTCCGCACGGAGCCGCTGTAAAATAGTCGTGCGACAGAAATCTCAGATTGGACAGATAGTCTAGCCAGCTGTCTCAATTTACCCTGCAGAGATTTGAGGAGCAGTCAACCATAGTCCTCATTAATCCACCGGAGTTTAAAATTCCGCCACAAAGAAAGCGGAAGGAAAACGGACATCGGTCGAACGTCAAGGATATAGACTATTGTCCGGCGAACTCAAGTGAGTGGGCAAGTTGATTACGTTTCTATCATGCGGCTCACACGAAACTGGGAAGAAAGGCACGCATCCGAGGGTGATTTACACGAAGACTAAACGATCATATCTATCTAGGTAGACAACAAGATTAGGGACCTTCTGTCTGTAAGGGCCGACGCCGAAATCATCAGACAAATTGAAGAAACAGCAAGAGACTCGGTTGTTTATGACCAAATTACAGCACCCACTACGTGGCCGCTGGGTAACCTGCGTAATGTCCTGCTTCCTGCACACTCTACCCAAGCACCACCCTAATCTAAACCTAACGGAGTATTTCCAGTAAATTAGAATGTGTCTGTTGTGTGCGACAGGGTCTATCTGTCGGGGCTATGTGTCAAAATCATTTTAAGCCTTCTATAATCTAAGTGTTTGAAATAAATAGGGTGCTGGTTAATTTTTGTCTCAGGGCCCAGCCATAATCCAGCCATGTAGGGATGCAACCATAACAGATCAGACTGTCTTCAACCACGACCGGGAAGGGAAGCACAACATATTAAATTCATAAGAGTCACTGAAAGTTCCTCAGGTAACAATGAAGACATTGAAGACGCTGGTGCAATTTCAGAGCACTGACAGTAATTAACATAATGAGTAATAACGGGTTCATCAATTTAATTATACTATGAAAACACTCAGGAACTCAGAGGTCCAAACTAAATTGCAAGTTATCTGTCTGTGTTAATACTCATCCTTGCAGTACAAGTTGTTCCGCAGGCTTCCCAGTTGCAGACTCCCTGTGCCCAGTGTGACTGAGGTGAACTCACATGTTATCCAAATGTTATCTTGCATAATGATTAACACCCCACGCGCCGTCTGTGGTCGTACTTTATATTTTTTCCATACTGTATCAAGATGCCCGCGTTAGCTGAATGGTTCTACTGTATATGAAGTGAGGCGATTTTACTGCTGGTAAAACTGGCTGTAAAACATCTGAAGCATTTCTGTATCTCTTCCATCTTCTGTTACAACAAATGCGATGCAGACTTTCAGTATTAACAGCGACAATCCAGACTGACACTAAATTCATGACTTTTTCCATTGGCAGTGATTGGTTCACAAGATGATATTGTGCACACGAATGAGTTAACCCCATAGCTACAAATAAGGCAAGAGGCATTTATGACGCCACATATACTGCGTGGATGAAGTGTCGACACTGGGTAGACAGTTCTCAGGGTGAATTTCTTGTGTTGTGGGTATTTCTGCTGGAATACTGTTTACACGACACTGATTTAAAACGTATTTATGAGTGATATTTTTGCCAGTCAAATATTCATTGCAGTTGTTGCTGCTCCAGATCATTTCTGTCATAAACATCACAAATTAACATTCTGGCATGTGTGGTTTGCAGTTTTGGGAGAGACTTGGTCATGTTTGCATACACAGACTGAAGTGTCATCGGGAGATCATTAGAATAAGTACTGCAAGACTTTGTTCAATTAAGGCACAGTTTTACCCTTAAATGTTCTCTTTAATATCTGAAATACATACAAAGTAGTAAAGTACGTTTTATCACCTTGATACTTCACAACTTTTATTTTTATGAGAATTACTTAGAAACATGAACTGATGTTTCAGAAGTCTGCAGAAAGTGTTGTATTCTGTTCGGGGGTCTCAGAAACCCCAGCTGTAAAACGTATCGTGGATTTTTATGTGTTTTATATCGGTGATTGGGTGTTGGCAGTACTTTTTACCCCTCCGAAATCCCCAAAAATGATTATTTGGATTTCTCTAATTGGAGTTTTATTGCAGTTTATTCTAACAACCATAGATAATGTTCGTATGTGAGATAACATACATTCTTTTGTCTGTAAATTAATTGTTGGCAAACAAAAGGAATACATATTTGTTCATGGATAGTCATTATAAAATACACGCAGATAGCTCAAAATGCGTACAGATAACACCCCACTTGGTTTTAGAAAGTGGCGTGTATGTTTACGCAAAGTCATGATGTCACGTTGCTATTATATATATAGCTGTCAGAATATTTGGCCATCTGACCTATGGTGTGGGAGCTCAGCTGCATGTCACTTTATATTCTTTCTATAGCTTTATACAGCGTCCAACTTACCATGCTGGAAAGAGTGAGTCACTTTCCTTGCCTGCAAACTCGGCAATAAAGTCTTTGTAGTCCAGTGTTTGCGAAATCGGTCACGCTCTCGTGTAGCTGACATTGTGTGTCTGTGTGTGACCCCCAACAACGAGAAAGAATAGCCAATGTCACCAGCTCTCAGTAGTACAGTAACATAAGAGAAGATTAGGCACAAGGACACATGTCTGCTCAGGTACACAAACACTCAGGTCATTGTGCCGTATCATTATCTAACACATCTACAGCAGGAAAACAACCATTATTCAATTTGCACTGAGCAAATCTCTAAGGCTGTTCAGTTCATCAGAGCCAATTACTGATACAATGTGCTGGAGGTTATCTCCACTCGCCACATACTGCACTCGTTCACACATACTGTAGGCCATCGGCTCTGTTATGAATCAGGGCGCTGCCTCCCTGCGTGTATGCACAATGGCCTCATAGTGCAGCTAGAAACTGGGTGGTCCAACTATTCGACACTGCCCGGCCCAGTCAAGGACCCTGCTGCACTGTAAGTCCATCGATGTTTCTCAAGGATACTGATGTTAGATCAGTTTCTCTCAAATGAAATCTCATTCTGGAGACACGGATACTGATAAGAGATCAGCACCAGGGAAAACAAAAGTCGCCGGCAGCAACAGCAAGGCCGGGTCTGGTCTGTTGGGTTCTGTTTGCATGTCCTGCGTTGTGATCCCTTCTAATTGACTGTCATTACACCCCACATTACCCTATCAGGGCATGGCTAGAGGGGGAAACAGACCGTGGTGGTGGATGGTATGCTTTGGTAAGTCTGAATTACACAACTCCGAGGCCATGACTAATATTGGCGCAGTCGATAACTGCTAATGTAAGCAATGGAACAGATGCCCATGGTGGAAGAACAACAAATATAGTCCAGTTAACCTTCTCGCAAGGCTGCCTTTGACCAGTCAGAGAGCCACAGGCTCGGTCAAGCGCACATGATGGCTCTCATTCAGCTGTGGTTGTGTTTCACTCTGTTGTGCTAAGTGTTTATTAGGTGTGTGTGTGTGTGTGTGTGTGTGTGTGTGTGTGTGTGTGTGTGTGTGTGTGTGTGTGTGTGTGTGTGTGTGTGTGTGTGGGGCCAGTGTTTATGAAAGCCTCCACCACAACATTAAAAGTGGAAATCAATCCTTTATGGTAATAATGGGCCCTAAGCTGAGCAAACTAAATTATCTTTATACAAGTTAATGCATGAACAAGGAATGACTTGAGACCGGCCAGAAAGTAAGATAAAGACAAAACAACAAAGATTACTTCCATACTTTTTTTTTGTGACTCATGAGTTTAATTGTTTGTTTTGGTTTGGAGAGTCTGCTTATGTTAATTACGCTCCCCTCTGTTTGAGAGAAATAAGAGTCGAAAAATATTTTTCAACACAAACACTTTGACAGAATGCAAACATGAGAAGTCCTCCAACCCCCCCCTTCCAAATCCACACCTCTCAGCCCCACCGCTCGCACACTGAAGGAAATTAAACATCTGTCTTTCCTCTCCCTCACTCCTGCAAAACTTGGCATCTTTGAGTAATTTTTTTTCTTCTTCTTCTTCTTCTTCCCCCCCCGGTCAGGTCTGGGATTCCCTTGCAGCAGCCAAATTCAATTTACTGCATTTTTTTGTTGGAGCCCAGTTGGTCTCGTACAGGAGACTTGGGGATGGCAGCGCTGGGACTGAGGGCCCGGTCTTTAGACCCGATAGATGAGACTGTAGCCTTGACCCATGTGCTGAGTTGCCGGGTCGCTTGATTGAAGTGCGCCACACTTGAGAACATCAGCGCCTTGCATCCATTGAAATAATAAGCTGACCCAGAGAGCTGCTCGCCTTTGAGCTGTAGCCAAGCCATCTGAATCCACTCTGCCCAAATGAGGGCTTATTTTTCAAAGCGTCTCTCTCATGTGCTCCGGCCCGACCCTGCACCCGTCTTCTGTGTGCGCTGTATGTGTGCGAGTTAGCGAGCGGAAGGGCGGCGAAGGCCACATTTTGAAAGGAGCAGATCACGTCTGTGGCTAAACAGTTTGTTTGGTGAGTCACATGTTCCTGGAGAGTTGTGTTTTCACAGTTTGGCTAAGTCTTGACTTTTTCTTTCCAGTTTCTCCCAAGTTTTGTTTAGAGTTTGTTTTTTAACCTTTAAGTTAGCAGGACACATTTCTTTTCTTTAAAGTCATGCAGGAGAGTCCAGCTGGAACAGGATGAGACGTAATGCAGGGGGTATTCAGAAATGTCAAATCCTGGATTGCATGGAAAGTATTACATTTGCAGCTGCAAGGACGGCACCCGTGTTGCACCAGGGGAATGTTCAAGTGTATTATGTTTTATGTATTGTGTAGTGACCCTTTTGAAAGTTGATACACTAATGAAGAGTCAGACACCTGCAGTACTGTGACACTCTATTGAGGAATCACATCATCTGTGTACATCATTTTCACAAACTTCTAAGTCTTGGTGGATAGGTCCTAAAACACAGGACTTTAAAGCGGGGGAGTGAAGTTTGTGTCCCGGAAGAAGTTAAGGGAAAAACACAAGACTTTCACCCAGGAAACGGGTGTTTGCGTCCCGGGGGTACTACTTAAGGGGACCGGTGTTTTAACCCAAACCACAATCTTTTTTTCTAATCTTAACTCGTCATTTTGGTGCTTAAACTTAACTGTTGTCGCCGCAGGACTGTCGGCTTTTATCGGCGAAACTCAACTGCAACGGCCCCAGAAATGACCTTAACCTCACAGTGCCCTGTACCCAGCGCACATTTAACCTTTTCTCGGCTAAATCCGTCATGTGACCGGTTGCCATGTGACCGGCCGGCGGGCGGTCGCTGCAACTTCGTAGGGCATCATACGAATTGTTTTGCATAAGTTTTGCGTACGATATCATACGAACCCATTCATGAGAATGCGTTGCAGGTACTTATGACTAATGCTTTTTCTTCATCTTTTTCCGGTGGTTGTGTATATAAGTTCTGCTCTTACTCGGCTTTCTTATGCATGTGCCATCCAGGATGGGGAAGACGGAGGGGGATTAAAAAAAAGGACAAATGACAACGGAGGAGTGACTTTAAGGACCAGAGGAGCTGTAAAGAAGAGCTCCTTCCAGACATATAATGAGTGCTATAATGTACATGAAAAGACAGTGGTATTATGTATGTATGTTTATGTAAGAATATGTTATATTCAGTATTATGTAAGCAGGTGCTGATGATTTGCATAAGGATACAGAATGTCCTGCACGTTCCATCTGCCCTCCAGCATTAACAAAATTAAAATGGGATTGCAAAAAAAAAAAAAAGCTTGAGATAAAACATTGAAATAGATACATATTAAATTAAACAAATACACATTAGATATGGAGAATAGTATTGAAAGGCAAAAAGTCACTTTTCATTTCATCGTGACTTGACACATTCCAGGATGCCATACGGTCACGTCAGTCTGCATTTAGATCGTGAGAAGTGTTTTTGAAACAATGAGTCAATCTGCAAAACTATAATCAGCGAGTTATTTTTTTAAAGAAATGAATGCCCAAATTTCTTTGGCTTGAGCTTTCAAAATGTGAATATTTGCCGGTCTCCTAAGACTGTTGCTCGGACCAAACAAGACTAAACTTGGGCTGTGTTACGTGCATTTTTCACTTTTTTATGGACCACATTGACAAATTATATTATTCTATATTATATTATATTGACAAAATAGATATGACATAAACCTGAGGCCATATGGCACCCTTGTTGCATGCCATACCCCCCCCACTCCTACCTGTAGCTTTCTCTACACTCACTGTCATATAAGGGCAAAACATAATCTTTAAAATAACCAAATAAATTTGACAATTCTATAAGAGTTTGGGAATCTAAAGTCAAAGTCACCAACCAGAAAACGTATCTCATTCTATTAAAGCTTCCCATGGTAAATGTACGAAAGCAGTGAGGAAGAGACGTTCTACTGGAGAGGTCCTCAACATGGTTTTCATTTTCGGTAATTCCATATGACCCAGTGAGATGTCTCAGGCTTCACTAATAACACTCGCTAACCAGTGTGTCCCAGCATTTCATTCCTTCTGTCCACGTTTTTTTTTCTTTCCACTTTGACAAGTCTTTATAACATTGGACATGTGTTTGAATTCAAAAGGCTAAGTGGAGACTCCTCTTTTTCCATGCTCATCTACCGTTTGCGTTTTTTCTTCACCCTTTCTGCATCTCATTCCTGATTAGAACCGTCGGTGGGCCATCGTCACTCTGCAGCCCATAATCTGCCCCACCCGCACAAGCTGCAGTACAGTAGCCAGGCAGCAGAATACACAAATGGGAATTAATCTGGAGTGGACATGTGGCTGCAGGAAGACAAAGTAAGATGCAATGGCACCCAGGAGAAATGTCAGTCGATGGTCAACTCCAACACCTCATGAGACGGGATAGCAGAAGGAGAACGAAGAAGAGTGCAAGAAGACGAGAGTGAAGCAGGGAGAGGAGAGAAAGACGTCACCGTGCAATCTGCTCCCTCAGCACAGCTTCCTCTGATGTGGTCTGGCACCTAGTTCACAAAGCCAACCAGATCCACACATTGCCTTCATATATCTCTGGAAAGGGCTGTGTGGGAGTGTGATGGGGAATGGGGGGGGTTAGAGAGAAAGTGGGAGCGGATGACAGGGGGAGGAGGAGGAGGACAGGGGGAGGGGTGTGGAAGAAGAAAGGGAAGAGCAAGACTTTTGTGTTTACTCACACCGAGTCGCTGCCAGAAACTCTGGACCACATAAGCGATTCACTTTTGTCATCTTTGCTGACCCAGTCCCGTGTAAAAGATTGATGAGGGAGATGATGAACTAAAATAAACCAATCTCGCAGTCACTCACACAGACAGGCAGCCAAAGGAGGCAGGCGAGCAGACAGCCAGGCCCTCTCCAGTGAGCCAAACCCGGCCCAGATTCTCTCGGGCCAAGTCTCGCCTGCTCTGAAGCAGAGGGTCGGGCCAGGCAGTAGCAGCCTGCTGCCCTCTTTTGTCAATATTATGGCTGCACTAAATGGATATGGTTTTGATCAGTCATATAAGACTTAATGTAACACATTTGTCATCCCTAGTGAATAAATGAAATCATAGAGAATTTTTTTTTTTTTTTTTAACTAATGTTGATTTAAGCACAAAACCTAATTCAGTTTTTTTTTCACATGATCATTTAAACTGTTAATGGGGATGACTCAAAGTTAACTTCTTCTCCTAATATATACTTTCTTTTTTCTTAGCAGAATAATAATGTAATATCATTTAAGTAATGTGATGTGATGGCACATATGGTGTAACCGCGCTGCTTTCTTCTCCAGTGTCCCTCCATTGCTTAAACAGTATACAGAAACGCAGCTTGCTATGAATCTATAAAATGATGTCTTGTTTTAACGAGAAAAGAAATTCATTGCTAGTGTAATTGGTAAGTGCCCAAATCATTAAGCCCTAATGCGGGGCATTTCCTTTGGAGGTAGTTTCCATTTAAGAGACAAGTGTCTAATTGGTGAGTTGTTGAAACCACTACCTCCCCAGAGATGGTTTCTGAAATCATATAGAGGATAATTCCCTTTCAATTAAAAGCTACAGTATCCCAGGTTTGATTTAATTGAATGCATTTATTCAAATCACGAGGGGGGGGCGTAGTAGTGGAGGCACCGTGATTCCATTAAGGGTGGTGTAATATTACAAGGCCAGTGTAACAATTTCGCTCTGTCTCAGGAAAATAGAGCAATATCAGAAATAGATTGCTCGAAAAACAGAACACTCCAAAGTAGACGGCGGCTGGCACGGGTGCAGATTGGATAAACAACGTTCAGTGCAGAAAGCATAATGCTGAATAAAGATGACCCGGTGGTGCCTGCCGCCGCCGTATTTGAATATTATTGGATTTAATTTGTCAGCCGATACTGAACATTGACTATTTGTCAGGAGACTGAATAGATCTCCTGCAGTTTTCAGAGTAATACATGTGTGGAATATAGTGAAGGGGGAATGTTTCTGTGTGTGTAAGAAGCCGCAGCTGGACTAAATCATGGTTTAGGGCAACATGGGTGGCAACCAGTCCTCCAAGGGTTGTAGAATCAGGGTGCTCAGTGTGTCACCCAAACAGAGCCTTCCCTACCCATTAAGCGATATAAGCAGTTGCTTGGGGGCCCCTGGTCTCCTAGAAAATAATGTTTTAATGAGATATAACAAAATAAAAATTGAACTTCTTAACAACAAAAACATTTATTTGTTTTGGGGCAGTTCTGCCTTTCATTTTTGTCAGGACAGCTAGGTGAGAAAGGGGAGAGAGAGGGGGAAGACATGCAGGAAATTGTCCTAAGTATATGTGCGCCTGCTCTACCACTGAGCCAACCTGGCCACCCGAACAAAAACATTTTGTGCTATTTTTGCCAACAAATAGTGCCAAAAGTATAATCTCAAAGACAGGCTAAATTGCTAATTCAGGAAGGCTAAGTAAGAAATGTACTGTCCCCTCTGAAACAAGCACTCCTGAGATTCTGTGGTAAAAAAAAAAAAAAAATCACATTTTTTGCATTTTTAGATATGAAAAGTTAAAATAAGACTAAACTACTTGCCTGTAGTTTTCCAAACTAACTTTTGGTTGTTTTTTTTTACCCGTAACTAGACATTTTGCCCTTTTCTTGGGTAATTGACATTGACATGTAATTGACATTGACATTTTATTTCAACAGTGCCTGCTTTGTCTTTCTTTCTCTTTCTTTGATCACTGTGCCAGACTTTGCTCAATATTGTGTAATAAATGTATGTTCTTTGCCATATGGTTGCTGAGAAGGCCCATTGATAGGGTTAGAGGCTATGGACACATACTGTATTCACTGTTGTCTATTTAAAGATAGTCATGCTGCTAATACTTTAGTCTTTACATGCTTATTTGTACATTATGTTTGTTTAAACAAATTTTGACAATGCAAAAGTTGTTTTAGTGCCATCTGAAGTGAGGTGGCGTTACAATGAGTGGCGCCCCCAAACCAAATGCTGCTTAGGGCCCCCAAAAGTCTAGGGCCGGCCCTGCACCCAAAACAAATTGAATCCCATTGACTCAATGTATGAGAAAAACTGAGACTGAAAGAGACTCGATACTTAGTCACATCACAAATATAGCTCCTTAAAAGTAAAAGGTGAAGAGTTATCTCACTTTCTTCATCTCTTTGTTCTGTCAACTCTCCTGCTCCCTTCCTCCCTCCCTCCCTCCCTCCCTCCCTGGCAGGTGTCGCACCCACACTGTGGCCTCTGGGCTGCAGTAGCAGTGCAGCGCACCGAGATAAGGGCTGTACACAGACAAGCGCACATCCTGTATGAGGTTAGGGCCCCACCAGCACAGAACTCCGCTGCAGTGTACCTGTGTGTGTGTGTGTGTGTGTGTGTGTGTGTGTGTGTTGTGTTTGTGTGTGAGAGACCGCAGCTCCTTCCCGTCTCCACGCCAATGAGGACAGGGCCTGCGGTCGCTAGGCGCAGGTGTGTGTGTATGTGGCGACAAAGAGAGACCTGAGAAACTCCGCAGCGTTCT